>NW_020955284.1:2208081-2296334 GCF_003031625.1 Empidonax traillii
CAGTGCAGGGCTGAGCTGTATCCACAGCTCTACCAGTGGGTACTGAATGACCTTGCACACACCTTTCTGCCTCAGTTTCTCTAAGTGTAAAATAACTGCAACGATATTGACTTCCTGAAATGCCTCATTGCCTCAGAACATACTCATGGAAAATACTATTACAAGAGCTGAGCATAATTATCAGTTTCCAAGCTGTCTGTGGTAAGCTGGTGAGGTGAATCAGCTGACTCAGTAACGAAAAGCAACTTTTCCCCCTCAAGGTGTCAGATGAAACTGTTATCTGAAAGACTTAGGGCTTGACCTTCAAGAGAATTCAGCTCCCCCGAGTTCCAATTCCCGGCCCATTTTTAGATATTCAGAAACAACTGCATTTTCAAGTGAGCTGCTCCCACCACAGATCCCAACATTCACCCAAAGGTTCTTCTACAACTCCCCCAACTCCACTTCATAGCTGGGAACAGGGACTCGGCTTCTCCCAAGGACCCCTTCATCTCTCGTGAGCACCATGGAGCAGATTTCTGCATCTGAACCTGCACATTTCCGCATGGAATAAAGACAGCACATGCCAAATTGCTCCACTTTTGCTCTAGAAAAAAGCCTGACCACAAGAAAAATGAGCATGGAGACTTCTGTCCTCCCCCTGTACCTGTTTTAATCCTACAGGCAACTCCAATTAGGGAAAGCTCTAACAACAAAAATCAATTATCACAAAAGACACAAGACTTCGGGGCAGAAAAAAAGTTGGTTTTTTTTTTTTTTTTTTTTTTTTTTTTTTTTTTTTTTTTTTTTTTTTTTTTTTTTTTTGACACACAGTGCCTGCAGGGTCTTATTTCAGCAATAAGGTGTTTTTACCCTGGAAGAGAAATGTAGTCTGAGGAAGGGAACAGTGTTTAGTCACTGTCTGGGTGTACAGGACGTGTGCGTGCCCATGTGAGTGTGTAAATCTGATGCTGTCAGCAAAACCTGCTGTCTTCTGACAGACACCCTGTGCAGCCTTCAAAACTCCTACAGTCAATCCTCTCACCTGTCAGCCTGAAAGATAACCTGGACTGCTCTTCCCTTTTCTTTCTCCACGAAAACACTAGCAGAGGTACAGTTCTGTCATTTGGAAATATGAAGATTCTGGGATTCTCCGGCACAGTCTCTCTCCGAGGGATTATTTCAAACATTTTTATCTTCCAGCTCACTTAAAACTCTAACAAATAAAACTAAATGATGGTGTTAATTTTGTCTGCAGCTCCATGGATTGCTGCAGTCTTCAGTCTTCCACTGCGGTCCAGCCTCCAGCGGCGCAGGCAGCGGAGCTGGAGCGGTGGGCCCTGGCTGGCTTTACGAGATGCCTCAGCTAATAATCTGTCGATTTATCTTCCTCCACTGTTCTCTACTCCTTTCCACAGGGGGTAACAAAAAATTTTCCCAAAGCCTTTTTTTTTTTTTTTTTGCTGCATATGTGTGTCTATACAATTATCAAAGCATCACTTAACGTTCACTAAGACAGATCGCGTCACTGAACAATTCATTTTCAACACCCCAGCCTGGTATGACTGGGCCTTTTGGCATAATTGAATCCAGACTACTGCTGTCAAAACAGAGAATTTATGAATAATAAATTGATTGTAGCCAGCAAAGCTAAGTCTGAGAGATAGCAGGTTATGTCAAGGAATAAGAAGAAATTTAAAAACACAATAAAGATTAATTTAGAATCAAACCTTCAACGCTTCCACGGTGGACAATAAAAGCAAATAAAACTGTCATTCTTATATGACATAATCTATAGTGCCACAAAGTGCACGAGCTCACAAGCAGAAATAAGGGAAGCAAAAACATGCATACCTAAAATGTTAGTGCAAATATAAGAATTCAACACAGCGGTTGCTGTCGTGGCCCTGATGGTTTCTAGGTTAGGTTATTATGGTTTATAGGAAGAGGTGAAGTGTTTTATTAGATCAACTGATATGCTGAACAGCAGCAGGTAAGTGTTTTGGCATGGCATGTGTTTGTGAGATCTCTGAACTTGGAACAATCACAGTTCAAGGCTTCTGTGCCACCAAAAAGGTGAAAAGAGAGATACAAAGGAACTCCACCCCCCAAAGAAACAGCCGGAATTAATGGCCACGACTGAAGGCAGAAAATAAGCTGTAGGGTGCGGCTGTCTTTAAAGCAAAGGCACTTAGGAGATGGAACAAAGGGTCAAAAGGAGGAACACGTTCCGTATCTCACTGCTTTGAAATCATGACGAGCTGCCTGTCTGGAAAGAGCATTTTAACTGCACAGAAGTTACGGGAGCAACGGAGTCAGGGGGTAAATTCCTATAGCCTGTGATCTGCAGAAGTCACTCAGTGCCCTCCCAGGTCCTCGGGGCCTCGGCCTGCGTTAACCTCTGCCTGTCCTGTGAGCACCCAGGGCTGTGCAAGCCCAGGCTCCACACTGCAGTTCATCTGCTAACAGGAGCTAATTAAGGCAGCACGGCTGGTTCAAAGAGGGGACTCCAGCAACTTCTACTGCATCTCCTCTTACTCCTCTTGTCTGGGAAATGGTCTTTCTCTTTAGCTTTCTCTAGCTCCTGGCTCTGATCTGCTACACTGAACAATCCCACTAAGCCTCCATAAGTGGCTGTTTCTGGATTCCTCGTGAATTTGTAACGTCTCTGATTTGATGATCTTCAGCCTTGTTTCAACCACTGTGCCCGAGAGTTTATCAGGGCAAACACCTCCAGCTTCCAACACTTGCTCTGCACGTGCTGGCCAAACTCCCACAGGTCAGAGCACAGGAATGCCGTGCATGGACTAACAGCAGCAGATGGTCCTCCAGCTTAACGGTTCCCAGGGAGCCCATGGACTCGATGAAGTAATCATTAGCAACACATTATGTTGGTTTCATGACAAATTGTCCTCCAGGAATGTAAAGTTAACACAGGATCACGACCTCTCTTCAGAAGTTGGCCATTAACAGCTGGTCAACCATTCTACTTTTGAATAAAATGAATAATCGCAACTGAACTCAATTTATACAAGCCACATAGAAAATTTCATGGCTGCCTCTAAATCATCCTTCATTTAAAACAAAAAGTTCAAATAACCTAAACAAGAAAAAAATGACATGACCTGGAGCCGCCTCCTTTCACACAGGAAATTGAAAGTAACCACTTTCAACTCAGTGGATTTATGAAGATGGGTGCTAGAATAAGGAGGAAATACTGTTTGGATGAGGTCTTCTCTGGCACCACTACAGCATTAGTGACTTTTTAGCTGGGGCATGTCGTGATGCCTAACATCCAGAATTCCAGCCCCTGTATTCCCAGCCTGGCACTGCAGTCACATCTGCAAAGCTTTGTAGAAACCCACTAAATCTACAAAGCTCTACATTTAAGCTGTGAATTTCAAAAAAAACCATCCACCATCTGCTAGTAAATGAAACCCTGGGTTTATTGGCAAGATTTTCAATAAGGAAATGGTTTTCAGGACAAGATTGATTCCAATGACAAGATACAGTAATTGGGGCAAACTTTCAGAAACTACACTGCATTGACTACCTGCCTGAAAACATCTGTGGATTTGGAGACATCCAGGTCAATTCAAAGGGCAAAAGTCAGAATTTCAGAATAATTAAAAATAGTAGAGGTTTTCTGCAAACCTCTGTTGACTTTGCTGAGAACACAAACTCTCAAAAAAAGGAGACAGAGAGACCTATCTACACATTTGTATGGATGTCTGTATTCAGAAAAAAAACTTCTCTGTGCCCTGACCTCTTAGCATTGCTGGTCTTATATTCTTTTTCAATTGTATCGAGTGGCTCTATCGTTATTAATCAGACATATTGATATGACATTA
Source organism: Empidonax traillii (assembly GCF_003031625.1). Lineage (NCBI taxonomy): Eukaryota > Metazoa > Chordata > Aves > Passeriformes > Tyrannidae > Empidonax > Empidonax traillii. The sequence continues at coordinate 2,211,912 of NW_020955284.1, forward strand.
ATAAGACAAGCTAAGTTCTCCCCCACAGCCTGACAGAATACAGAGTAGCTGATAGATTTATGCTCTTCCAGAATGGATGGATTTTTCTTATTCCCAAGTCTTTCCCCTGCCAACTGCTCTCCCTTCTCATCTAAGAGGACTGGAGAGAAGCAGGGCAGCAGCATGGACGGAGGGTGGAGTTAAATGTTCCACAAATTTATCTTCACCCACCTTGTCCTCTCTTCCCTTCCACCCACTGACAAACATCAGGATGAGGCAGTGACAAGGGACTCCGGATCCCAGGGAAGAGCTTTGTAACACTCTCCCCTTCAGCAGACTCTCTCTCTAACACACATATGTTTGACTTCACTGAAGAAGTTGCCAGGGAACCCAGCCATGATGAAAAAGTAAGTCTATTCAGGAGGAGGAATGATGCTTCCTTTCCAAGGCAGGACCAAAATAGTATTAAGTACAGTTCCACCATCTTTTAGGAGCGGATACTAACAGTGCTTTGCAAACAAACAGCCTGCGGCATCTCTTAGATGGTTAAGTACTATTAATTTTCAAGGTCGAGCCTCACACTGTATCACAGGGATTAAAAAACTTCAAATGGTCAAGAAACTCCCTCCCAGGCAGACGACTGGTCTGCCTTTTTCTGGGCCTGTCTTGGGGTGAACCTCAAATTTTGGGACAGAATGCAGTCATGCCCATCAACAAGCACTCGTGTACAAAACAACCTTCTATTCAGCAGTTCAGCAGCTCGCACAGGTACCTGTGGATTTATAGTCTTCAACAACAAAAAGAGACACTTTCAAGGAAACATTTCAAGGAACCCCTATTCTTCTCAGAACTAGCAAAAAGCTGCAGATGAAAGCTTTTTTTTTTTTTTTTTGATACTGTAATGTTCATCACATCTCAGCCCTTTATGCTTTGCAGCTCTGGATGTTACTGGTCAAATTTTACCATCTTCCACACTACAGTAAATCTAGGCTAAATCCACTGATTTAGCTGGAATTACCCGCGTTTCGAGCTCATCTCCTGGAGCATGAAAATGTTATTTGTGGGAAAATGAGTTACTATCTTTTTCTCTCCATTAGTACTGATGTGTTTCACATAGGAAATACTGGAGGTAGTCACTCTGAGCACTACCAATGATGAGAGAAATCAGTAGAAGATCAGAACCTAATTGTTAAATGATCTTTCTGATTGTCAGAAAATTAATGGCACACTGTGGGCCATGTAGTGCATGCCTTGGAAATCTCAGTGCAAGTTCCCAACTCATTTAAATAATTTCAGTTCATACATTTAATTTGCTTTTAATGCAGACATTTAATTTGCTTTTGTTTTGTTTTTTAAAGCAAACCACCACGTATTAGGAATCTTTATGCACGCACATGTACATACACAATTTCCAAGAAAGTGCTATTTTCAAGCAAATTATATGAAATGTAAAATTAACAAAATGCAAATAATATAAACAATCCAAATTAAATATTAAAACAATGCCGTATTTGAATGACTGGATTTTATTTTCATAAGAAGCTAAACCATAAACCATTCTTACCAATGCAACACCCAGCTGTTTGGTGTTTAGCAGCGGAATAACATTATTCTAGTGCAGCTGCTGTTATTGTTTGCTGTATTTCTGCCAACTCGTGAAAGCCAGAGATGTTCGTCTCGCAGAGAGGGACAGCTCTGATGAAAGCTCCAGTTTGACAGATGCTCCCATCAACAACTTTGTTCCTCTGATTGACTACACGGTATTTTAGGCAAATTAACCTGTCCAAAAAAATTCTTTATTGCTGTGCTTGTGGCACAGATGGAAATATGAACTTGACAATTCCGGGTACTAGCTTAGCAATTAACTGAGATGTTTCAATAGACTAATGAACTTTCATTCAAAGCATGCTCCCTGTCAGGAGAAGAGACAGGCTGTTGTTTGAGGAAGTGTTGTAGAATGTCAAATAGATCTTGACAGTGATGCTACTATGAAATCTGAAATATTAGAAAGGCAGAGAAAGGAAGTCATTTAACACCTTTATAATCTCGGGAGATCTGAGATGAATCTTTATTATCAAAGTCTGAAACTCTATCGCATTCTGCAGTCCTTTTGCTGTAGTTCACACCCTGTATAATAACAGTTCTCAGTCACTACAGCTGTTCCACTTTGAATGGTCACCAGTTATAGAGAAAAAAAAAAATCAAACCACCATTCTTCCATTTTATGAAGATATTACCATCCAACTAAACAATTATCCAAGAAACTATTACAGGAAACTCACACTATCTGAAACATTAAGATAAAAAGAGAACTACACATAATTATTATATATAGATAAATATTAAAAGGATTGATTTGCTTGGGGAGAAATGAATGCAAGGGTAGCCTGAAGAAAACACAGAAAAATGACTTAAAAACATGCATTTGATAAACTGAATTGACATTTCTGGGATCCAGCTTACACTGTGTATCTACAGCTCTTACTGCAGTAACTCTGGACAAATAATTTCCTGATCACGGCCCAATTCATGCACGTTGCCAGGACTGGGGACAAGCAGAGCAGGCCAGAGAGTACCATTTTGTTGGATCAGAACTGAAAATCTGATTGTTCTCCCAGGAATATTTCTCAATCCCATTTATTCGACACAGACAATGTATTCTCTAATTTTTGACAGTCACATCATATCTCTTCGGTTAGGGAGGAGCTAAACCTGTCCTGTTATAGCTGGGTACCCGACCTTGAGTGAAAACCTGCACTGTGACAAAATATAATCCACTTTTCCTACATACCTCGTAAACAGCTTGACTCTTATCATAAAATATTAAGGCCTAATATTGCAGTTGGTTCCTTCTGAGTATCAAGACTTGGAGTAGCCCCAAGCATGTCAAACACGCATTGGAAATGCTACATTTTTAAAGCAAGGCAACGTGTTAACTGATACACTGCAATACTTAGTCTAAAAACCTTTGAACAGTTCTTAAAATTCTTTAAACCATTAACTATTTGACGACTTAACAGTGTTAAAATTACCATTAAAATGTAAAGTGGGCTTTTTAAAAAGTCGGCAATAAATAAAATAACATGAAGATACTGCTGTGTTGCTGTATTTAATCCTACAACAGGAAAATTGCTTCTCCTCCTTAAACCAACTGCAATATTCCCACTGGTTTCAAAGTAATTCCACATATTAGCTTGTAACTTGGACAAGTGCCATACTACAGCGGTTCTTTGAGCTGACAAATTAATAAACCAGGTAAGACGGGCAAACAGCCCTGACCTGTGTCTCCCTTCACCTTCCAGGTGCACCAAGGGTAAGACTGGATCTCCTGCTGCCATGCACTCACTGCTCCAGAGAAAAGCCTCAATACAAACCACTGGATAAAACATTTATCTTGATTCCTTTCTCAAACTGTTATATGCTGCTTACTTCTATTCCTCTTGAAATGATGCTCACAGCCATAGGTATCAAAATTAATTATGCAGATTATTATTGTACATGGCATACCTGTTTCTTACATTTAACCATCAGAGCGAGCTGTTTAGCTATGACAAATAGGAAGACATGTTTCCAGTGCTCTACTTCTTATTAAGGATAGAATCATAAAAAATAGGGTATTTTTGTCAACCAGAATCTTATAGGAATGTATTCCATCTACCACCTCATAGGTTCCTGCCGATATTTCCTGTTTCACACAATTTCCCAATATCTATTTATGAACATTTCTTTATCTCTGGAGATATAACACAAAACCTGAGGCAGCCAGAGGGTGAACATCCATTTAAACATCTTTCAGCAGCTCTACATGATATTCACCAACACGTTCCTCACCTAAACCGCTTGCCCTGATTCCACAGGATCAAGTGATGAAACACCACAGTTCAGAGCTAAGGGGGACAATTCAAAGCATGTAGGGTTTGGGAAAGAGACTGTGTGAGGAATTACTGCAGCCAGCAGGGTGAAGGTAGGTTGAATCCCTCGAGAGGAACAGCAGCCCTGTTAGTGGCAAGTTGATGATCCACTGACAACCCTGTGAGGAGGCAAAAACGGGGATCTCTTTGTTTATAGGTGGTATTAGAGTAAAAAGCTCTGAGGACCTTTGGCACCTGCTGAGATCAGTGCAGGATTTCTGTCTCAGTGCACCTGTTTTAAAAAGTTCCCCAACACAAAGAGGCTGGGCAGGGTGATGTCAGCCTGGAGCTCCCCAGAACTGCTCCGTCTGTGAAGGCTTCACTGTCCAACAGGGAGAAATGGCCAGACAACCTATTGACTACACAAATCAATTCCTTTTGTTGTCCCGGTCCAGGAAACTCTGGCAAATTTTGGCGCCAGTAAAATCATCTGAAATTCCCTTTTAACTTGAGGATGAGGTTTCCGGCTCTTTAAAGCAGCCTGCTCTGATAGCAGGCAATGCAAAGGCACCGCTGAAAGAAACACTGCAGGGAAAGGCCAAGAAAAGTTCTGTTTGCAGGAAAGGGGAGTTAAAAGGCTTGCCTCAGGAACTGTAATCAAACAGCCAGATTAAAGGCAGTGCTGGATCTCCTGAAGTCCACAGGAATTCTCAGGAAGGCCCCGCTCACGCCCTGAGAAGACAGTGAGTCAGTGGCTGCCCTCTCTGTTTGAAAAGCTTCCCTATTTCTCCCTCCATTTAATTTGTATCACACCAAAGATGAAACACCTGGTGACTGTCACATGCCTGGTACCTCCTGCAGCACGGGGTGCGTCAGAGGGCAGAGAAAAGAGATCCACAAAACAGGAGGGGAATAAAGCTGGGGGGGCTGGTAAGGGACTGCTGATGTAACAGCAACAGTGCAGCCCCATCTCCGGTAAGTGATGGGACTAGCCCTGTGTGGGGACGGATCTTGGATGCATTTATGATGCTTTGAAGTGATGGAAAGGGGAGGAGAAGGCGGCATTCCTTGAACGAGGAACATATCTACAGATATATAGACATAAACATATATACATCAAAATATTTACAGCTCCACGCATTTGTAAATCACTGCACTGCCTTCAGTCTGCAAAACATTGCTGGTGATTTCAACAACTAATTACCTGGTATTTTCCCCCTCATTCTCCTAGTTCTTTATTCACTATAAAAATGACATTTGTAACTCCTATAAAATGTTGATTCAATTCAAGACACTTGGTAAATTTACCATCACCAGTTCCAAAGCAAGATTAAGGAACGCCCTACCAACCTGTTCCTGGTTTATAAATAAACTGTACTTCCTGACGCAGAAATTAAATGTGTTGCTTGGGTAAGGTGGTGAATTGCAGGCAGAATTACATTTTATGGAAATCTGTGACAAACAGGCTAATAAGCATTCTTTATTTTTCATCACATTTTTGACACCTCACCAATCTCACCTTTGCAGTTGCTAATTCACAACGTTTACCAGGTTACATTTTTCTATATGAACAATATACGCTGTAGAAGATGGCTTTGAGCCTTCCCCTGCAGATAAATCTGTTATATGCTCCCTTATTTACTACTGATTGGTCAAAAGAAAATCAGCCCATTCTTACTTCAACCCTAAACAATCTTTTTCTTTCACTTTTCACATCAAAGCTTTTTACTTCCTCAAGACATTAAATTGACAACTACAGTTCCATTTTGGCTGAAATGGTAAATACTGTTTCAGTGCTTGCTGCTGCCCAGTCATGATAATTGTGGGTGTAAAAGCTTGTTCTTGTCTCAGAACTGAGAGTTGGAGGCTGCATCCTGCCCATCATATTTAATTATCACCATAAGCTCACCTCCTCCTCGTGCCTATTCCAGTGATGGATCATAGCTCATACTACACTGGTAAATTTTTCATGTAGGCACCATTTCCTTATTATGGTTTGCACTGTGCTTAGCACAGTAGGACTCTGTCCCTATGTGGCACTATAAAACAGTAAGCCTAAAATAATAGTAGTAATTATCAGTAGAAAATAATTAGATGAAAAAGACTGTGACCTCCCAGTGACAAATCACAATAAAACCCCAGTACATAAAGCATTCAGGATTCTTAAAGTGGAACCAGTGGAAGTTGTGCTGATGATAGAGATAAAGCAAGAAGCCACTGATGGAAATACTGTAATGCCCTCTGGGAGCATTTCCATCCGCTGCAGACGTGTCTGTGCTTCTCTGTAATGGGGAAAGACAGGCTCACCTGGAAGTTGGTGAGTCACCCACAGAAGGAGCATCTCTGTCTGCACTGACTACACAGAGAATAGCAGGGAAAGAACAGGGCTCTGATTTTGTCACCTCATTTGGAGACCAACACTAAGGAATTTAGGCCCTCCCCTCTGATAAATGGACAAGGACCATGTGACAGGAGCTTCATAAGAAAGGTGGGTTTTACACCATTAAACCCACAATGTTTTGCTCTGAACTTACTTCTGTTCAACGACAAGGTAATTCAGTATTATTAGAGAGGTTTCTCAGTGATTCAGAAGATGACACATCAGGAAGCAGTGTGCATCTTGCAGAGCACTTAATGCTAAATATCAGAGACATTCAGAAACAGAAGCTTTTCAGAGAGCCGACGATAAGCCCCAGCAGCCACCCAGAGTCCTGCCCAAATTCAATGGTGATGTCAGTCAACACAGCTCCACTGATTACAATCACAGCTAAATACTAGACTTGAGCTGAGGATCCACCTCATGGTTGCTTTTGTTCAGAGGTCTCTATATACTTCTTTCTCATTTTTCAGCCAGGCAACATGAAAACACTAATAGAAAAGAAGCATCCCCACGAAGGCGATAATGAGATGGTAAATCTAGCGATTCTCCTGGAGTTCCTGTAAGCAACAAAAAAGGAGCCGTTTGAAGTGGAGGCTTCCATCGGAAACACAGAGGGTAATCTTTTAAATACTGCATTTATTCAATAAAAATATTTTAGTGAAGCTGCACAGGCTGCAGTCTTGCAAGGGATCCTCTCCAGTCCTCTGGGTAATGAGTCCACATTCCCAGTTACAGCCAGGAACTCCAGGATCACTCTGCATCTGTTCTACAGACAGAAGGTGCAGGAGGTTTGACTCCAGCAGTTCACATCCCTAGGGCAGGGGGCATATGTGGCTGTGCCACTGCAGAACAGCTTCCTCCACCTCCAAGACCTGGCTGTATATTAGCACTTTCTTTTTTCCCTGTAGCACCTAGAAATGACCTATTTATTTGATGCACAGCTCAGTGCCTTAATAAGTTTGCCATTATTGATGGAATTTGCATCCTTTCTGACGCTTGGACTGGGGAATTATCAAAAATACCATTAAAAATATTAATGATTCTGTCAGCAAATGGCACATTTTTAATGGCACGGACTGTATTAAACCAAGTATGCTGTGAGCAAAATGGATATTTATTGCAAAGTATGTTTAGTTTGCAAAGCTTGGGTGCTGTCCAGCCTGACTGGCTGTATGCATTAAGCAAATCCCTGTCTAGAGATTACAACACAATTTCCTCTCATTAGTGTAAAGTGAGTGACATTTTGAACTTTTGTGGGAAGACGTATTTCAAGAAATAAGAGAAGCTGGTGTCTGGAAGCTAAACCACCAGGTCATTACTGCCACAGCACTGGGTGATAACTCAATAGCAGCCACAAAAGCTGACCTGCAAAAGCATCCATGGAATGGTTCCTTCTCAGCAGTTACAGCACACCCTGAAAAATGTACTACATAACTTGGTATAGGTGGAGACTGTTAACCAGCTCTGCTCTCTCCTGGCCATACCTTTCTATCCCCTTGTAAACTGAGAAGGTGGTAATGAACCTCTCTCCACGGGTACAAAAAATACCAAGTCCCTTTACTGATGACGGGAAAGAGATGGGTTTGTACAAGCCTGAGACTGCCCAAGTCTGTGGGTTCTGCTCTCAGAAGCAGCAGCTGGCTCACTCACTTCCAGTGCCTCGGAGGCATAATTCCCTTCATCATCTGGAAAGGGGAAAAAGCTTCCTCTCCTCACTCCCTTCTTTGAAAAAAACTCCTACCCAGAGTGTTATGTGGGGAGGCCTGCTGGTACTCCACTGCTTCCCCAGAGCCCCTGAGCTGCTGTAACTCAGCTGAGCACCATCCACCGAAACAATCGTTTGTTTATATTAAATCTTACTTCAAACATTATAATGGTATCATTTTATATTTATACAGAGCTATTCATCCCAGAGGATCCCAAAATGTTTCAGCTACTTATGGGCAGCAGCTGTTTAATAGCGGATGGTACGACTGCACAGCAGTGCAGGGCAGAAGCAGGTGAGAGCTCTGCATCCAAGAGAAACTACAGGGGGAATTCAGGCAGGTGAAAACAGAATTACCCAAATTGCAATTTAGCCAAGATGCCTGGGGCTAACATCTCTGTGCTCACAAAATGTTGCCCTTAACAATTCGGAGGGCATTCATCTGTTGACAAATAGAGAGAAATGTCTTTGGGTATTCATGCAGCTTGCTCCACTCAAAAGCAAATTGAAAATTATAATAAAGCCTGTTCCACATTCTTCATTCATTAAAGCTGTGTTTGTGCCATGTTATTCCTGGGCACATTAGCATCTGCTGGGAAGAGCTCATTAAATGACCATTAGCCTGGTCTCCTCTCCTTCCAAGACAGTGCAGGAGCTGAAAAGTCTGTCCTTCCTTCGTGGCACCACACATGGAAATGGCAACAGGGCAGAATTTAATTTTGGCAAGAAAGATAACAAGGAAACTTTTTTGTTGGAAGCAACTGTGAAATGGAAGGAAGTATAGAGAAAAAAGCTTCTGAATAGCAAGTTTAAGAAGAGGTACTGCCACAGTTATTGAGGAACAGCTGCCATCACCCACAAAAAAAAAAAAAAAAAAAATATCCAGACAACCCTGGCCACTGATCCACAGGGACTTGCCTCATGTTCACGGAGACCTTGTCCATCAATAAGTCAACAGGTAACTTAGGGTGTTGGAATGACTCTTAAAATAATGGTGTCAAAGAGACATTTCATGGCCCTAGAACTTTCCCAGACCCTTCTGTAACCAGAACCTCATCTGCAGCAACTGGGGGTGGCACCGGAACCAACGGGCAAACCCTGCACTGCACTGCAGGAGGAGCAGAACTTGTCGGAACAGCTGAATTGAAGAGAAAATGAGAAAAAAATCAGATTTGACATAGGAAGCACCAAAACCCAAAGCAATTCTCAAGTTCTCATGGTTTCCCTGCTACAGACCAGCTCTGAGACAAGCTAGAGGTGACACATTTACATTGCTTTGCTTTTCTTTTTAAAACCAATTATTTCTCACTCCTACCAGCCCATCACAAAACATGAGAGCTGGAGTCAACAGATGCAAAAGTAATACTGAAACTGCAGAAATGAAAAGATGGGAAGAATCTTGCACTTCAAGAGTAAATAAAAGAAGTTGAGGGCTAAAAATTTTATTTGGGGACTTTCATTTTATGTAATGCTTTTCTGTTGGAGAGAGGGCATCAGGACACTGGTTTTATAGCCTGTATGGATATCACTGCCTTTTATCTTCCCCCTCTCTCTTCCCTATTATACTGGAAATACTTGATTTGGAATTACAAAAATATTGATTTACATGGAATTACAAGGACTAATAAGGAGTAACAGAAATTGTCATACAGGATCAGGGCACTACAGTCATCTCCCCTCTTATCAAGTCTGTGACACTCTTTCAAATTATCTAATTTGGAGTTCAAAATAGCCAGTTTTTGGTAATCATGGAATAGTCTAGCAACTGTCCTTGTAACTACTATATAAAATTTGCAGATTTATCAGCCCAGATTATGCCTTTCCCTGAAGGTGTGGCTGTTTGGTGCTTTAGCCTAATTTCTAAAGGAGCCAACGTTGAAGACTCTGTACATCTCTGTGCTCCCCTCACTCACTCCTCTCCAGAAGCTTCGAGCCCACTTCAGCTGACCTTGCCAGAAAGCCAGAGATCTCAAGAACTTATTTTTTCCAACAAGTTCCAGAAAAAGAACAGGCAACTGTAGATAAACTGTATTAGTAACTCCACTGAGCAGAGCTGCAGTGCGAGCTCAGCTCCTGCCATCTTCCCAGGAATCCCCCTCGAACAAAGTTCCCAGAAATGCTCAGCTATGGACAGCACCGGTGCCACAGCACAGGCTCTGGAGAAGGCAGCTCCAAGAGATGCCCCAGCAGGAATTCAGCAATTCACCTTCTTGTAACTGCTAATCTTTCCTGTCGCAACTGCTCCGGCCAAGTAGGTTTTGGAAATTTCCCACCGATATTGTGTCAGTGAGCTGCACAGACTAATTAGACACTGCACAAAAGCTTTTCCTTCGGGGTGCCTTCTGTTCCACCGTCTATCCCCCCCTTCCTTGCAACCCAGAAGGAATTAGACAGTCTACATCGCAGACAGTAATTACTATCACCTTCTCCTCTTAATTGATCTGGCTCCAGTGAGCAATAAGAAATTAAAATAATTAGCAGATATGCCTAGTGTTCCTGAAGTCCCACCTACACTTAGTACTCTATTTACTTTGGAATCAGCTGGGTCCATCACTGTGCTGTGCTGCTGCACTGCTCTGGCTCACCGTGCTGTCCGACTCAACCAGGTTTGGAGAAGTTTCCCAACTCCTCCCCAAAACCCAGCTGTGGCTGCTGGGATCGGCAAACACTCCATCACCAGCGCTGCAGCCCTGGTGAAACAGCTCTTTCTGAAGCCTCCTCTGGAAAGCAATGGAGGCTCAGTGCTCTCCTGTCCCCTGGAGAGACAGAGGATTACGGGGAGTTCTTCGTGCTGTCAACGTTTATACATTTGCTCCACTTTGGCAGACAAACACATACGTCCAAGTTGGGATGAGAAGCTAAAGTCTTGGAATAAAAATAGCATATTTAAGGGATTAATTTCAGTTTTGTTCCTCGTGATTTCAGTGTTGCATTAATTAATGTTCCATCTTGACTACTGAGCACGGACAGATTTATTTTATTTTAATAGGAGGAGAGAGCTTTGAGCACCATGTGGTTTTTCCCAAGCATTGCTCCTCCAGTAGCTAAATGTGGAGCTATCACTTGAAGTAAATTGTGCCCTCTCTCTGCCCTTAGCAAATAGTCAGTGATTTTGTTTTTTAATTTTTCCCTCTACGCACAAATAATCTGCATCTATTGCCCTCCTTTCAAGAAACAAGAGAAAATCCAGACCCTGGCAAAGTTCAATCTTCCCCTCCCTGCACTCTGTAAATTTAGTCAACAATATTAATCCACATCGAACAATTCTGCAGAGTACAACAACAAGCTGGTTACACAGACAGGGATGCATTCGGAATTTAAATGAGTTCCTGTTATTCTCATTCTCTCCAAGCCTGCACAGTGCTGAAGAAGCCTGTCTAATGTCTCTTAAACAGCGAAAAAAAAAATCAATTTAAAATATTTTTAACTATTCTGCTAGTACTATTGTCTGTACTCCTGAAGGAGAGTGTTTCTTGATTTGCTCTCCCTCCCCAATTAACGGCACTCATCAAAGACACACATTGCCCTGGTTGTCTTGACAATGTTTTATGACTAAAAGACTCAAACCCTTTCACCTTATCATGCATTTAAAAACATAATGGAAAAAAAAAAGAGTAATTTAACATCCTTCAAGTTTGTTGTTTCTTCATTCTTTCTACTGTTCAATTCTTTCATTATTATGCTTTTTAATTTCTATTGCAATACTACTCACAAGTCCAACTTAATTTGCTAGGAGCTGTACAAACAAAAATAATGATACAATATGCTACTTATTTAACCAGTACTCATACAATATATTCTCCCACCCTCAACGTATTGTCTAATGGTTGGGCTAATGCTTATTGGGGAAATGGTGAACATTTGTGCCTATTTAAATCAAATCAGGTCATTGCCTGCTCTGCCTGCACAACATTCCCTGAATTAAAACACACTATATTCCCTTGTCTTCTCTTCTCCAACACATCAAGGGATTACTCAAAAAAAGAAAAGATCTTGGCTACCTTTCAAAGTAGGCTCATCTGTCTGTTTGTGTCCTCTTGAACAGCACCAGGTTGCATAAGTTAATGTGGACTGTACTCCTCCACTTCTGGCTTCAAAGGATCCCTTCCACCAAAGTGCTCATTAGGGAACTCTCCAACCCATCACCAATAATCTCTATTCCTTGCTCTCTTCTATCACTCACTATAACCTCGAGTTCCATCCTGCTGTCTTTAACATTCAGGGAAGCCTTTCTTCAGATCCACATGAACTGGACACATGAACAGGCACGTGCCTGACAGGCAGAAGTGCCCAGTGCCTGCAGTTTCCTTTCACTGGGTCAGTAACAGAAGTGAAGGATAATATTGAAAGAAATGTTGGAATACTGCATGAAATGCAACCAGCACTCGGGCTGAACGATAAATTTCATTGTTAGAGTCCCACCTTAGACAATACTGCAATCACACTCTGGCCCTCTAACACTGTACCCCTAAACAAAACCCCCTCCACAACTCAGAGTGGACATTTTCACAGGAGAAGCTGACTGCAATTTGTACGTGGAATTGACTGTGACAAAGGAATGCATTTGATTTCCAGGGTTTAAATATTAAATAGTATTTTCTCTGAAATCTTTGCTTGAGAAAAAAAATCCCCAGCTCTCTTCTGAGCTAAAAATTTTCTTGGTGTTTTCTCCTGGGCTCTTAGAGCTCCTTTACGCATTTTATTGTAAAGAAAGAAGGAAGAATTATGGTAATTTAATGTTTATTCTTCTTTGTGAAGCACTCTCAGCTCTTCTGTATAAATAACTAAATGCTCTTATTAGTCCGAACATACTGAGAAATACATTCTATTTGAGTCTGCTCAGTGTGAAATCTGTGGCAAACCAACTTCTGCCTCTTGCCCTTATTTTTTCAACATGAGTTTGATATTTCCCTCTAGTTTTTTCTCACCTGCTGTTCCGACAGCAGCATCCCCCCAGGCATTAAGAACAGGGAAAGGACAGGGAAGGGCTGTGCTCTTACTGGGACAGCAATTTTCTTTGATCAGACAATCCGGCCCTTACATTTATTTCTGCAGCGCGTGTCTGTCAGCAGACAGAATCTGCTCTACAGGCTCCACTGGGCTGGGCAGACACCAAGGGAACAACCAGCAGGATCAGGAGCACTGAATGCCACTATTCCCAGGGACCATTGCTAGAGGGGTTCCCAGGATCAACCCTCAGGAACTGCAAAGCCCTGGGATGCTCACGTCACGTGGCCACACCTGTACTAGTGGGGCAGCCACGGTGGGAACTGCACTGACACGGAACATTCCTCTTGTTTTAATTGAAATGAAAGGTTCAGGAAAGATTGTAATTTCTGGAGAAAACTTCACATCTCCAAATGTCTGTGATAGTACGTCAAACTGCAGTTCCCCTCACCCCCAAGTCTGAAATTTCCATGCACTTTAGGCTAAAACACTTTCAAAGGAGCAGAAGGACACAGAGGTTGCTTGTGAAGTCAAGGAAGAGAAAAACGGCAGTTCAAATTTTCAGCGGACTGAACTGCCCGGTGGACATATCTCTCACTTCTCACTAACGAGGTAGAAAGCTGAGAAGGAGCTATGCTCCTCACTCAAGTGAAAGAGAACATGAAAATTAAGTACAGCATCTGCTTCAGCATCGGCTCTGGAGACCTCAGCAGAGAGGAGCAGAGATCAAGCCAACCTGAATTTCAGCATCGTCTCTGAATGTACCTTTTTGCCATGGGGAAACTACATTTCTTCTCCTGCCATTTTATTTCCACCCATAAAATGATGATGATAAAAATAATTACCTATCTGAGGCAGTTAAGATGGGGTATAGATTTTATTTCCACATTATGGCACATTTCTGTAGAACTATAATAGCAGAAATGTTTGAGCTTTTCTAATCTCTCCCACATTACAGCTGCATTTGTAAGCACCCAGAGCTCAAATTGGCAAGTGTTTGTTCTCTATTCTCATATTGATTTCAATAGGACTTCTGAGCACTGAGTGTTTTCAGGAGCAGTTTACATGCACGGGTCTCAGAGTACCACATCGTCAGTGAATGGAAATAAATGCATGGTAAAGAATAACAGCTGCAAAACACAGGGGGATATTCTACGTCAGATGCAAAAATCCACAGCCTCAAAAGAAGAAAACAGTTCAGAAAAACTTATGTTATTTTTCTATGAAGTATGGAGATTAGCAGACATTAAACACAAATGCATAATATTATACATGGATCTCTATAAACACACGATTTTCTGTCTTTCTAAAACTGTTCAAAATGGTAAGGAAAACTACACAAATGACTTGTTGATTGCACTGTGAATCTAAGAATTCTCTAATTATCGCTGCCATCTCCTCATAATTTCAGAAGCTAAGTTGTTTAAAAAAGGCAAATCAAATCCTGACACTAATAACTGTATCTTTCAAGTTATTTTTCCTCTCTCAGTTATTGTGTGCGCTAATATTCCTTTTTCATTTTTTTCTAATACTTTTACAAACAAATGCAAATATTGATGATGCAAAGAGGAGAAATAATTTTTCAGCAAGTACATAAACCTCTGAAAAAGAAAAGAGAAATGCTGGCCTTGGGTAGCACATGCTGGGGCCTCCCTGCATTTTAAGAAACTTCCCATGCATTTGAGGTGGGAAGGCTGGTTGTTGAGGACAGCCAAGCTCCACACTGCTGCCTGGGCCAGTTGAATTTGGGAGCTGCTCAGCTATAAACTGTCCTGCCAGCCCACCTATTTATGAAATCCCTCCTGGTCTGAGCCACCAGAACATTTAACACCAACTATAACCCATAGTCCTTGCGAGGCCAGTGGGCAGCACGGAGACGTCTCCTTCAGCCCATTCAGTAGTTTTGGAGGTCAAGGTACTACACAGAATTAGTGGGAATGCAGGGATAATGATGAATGCTAATTGTTTGTCAGGCAAAGAGGTATTTAATATATGCCAGAACACAGCAGTGAGGAACACACACCATACTTCCTCCCTCGATGAAAGACACTCCTTTTCTTTCTTGCAAATCAGTTCTTAGCAAGAACCTTGCACAAAGAAAGGTGGCAGCATTCTTCCTTCCCACATTAAGGAGACTAAGCTCTGAATTCTCCTTTTGTGTAGTATGTTCCTTTAGGAAGGCAGTAAAATTTTTTAAAGGGACATCATCCTGCATAGCAGAGAGGTGAATCTGTATTAATGTTTACAAGGTGGTGCTACAGAAAAACTCCCCCAACTGGGCTTCTGCCCAGCAGAGTTAAACACTCCATCTTTTTGAAGGAGGCAGCTCCTCAAGAACATCCTTGAGGCTGGATCACAGAAAGGGGGAATGACATGAACTTCCAGTCTTCAGGCTGATCGAAATGCAACTTGTGCAGAAGGGGTTGGATGAACCTCAAGTGCACAGCTGCTTGTTTTACAGTTTCATTTTTTACATTCTGAAAGTTTATGTGATCTAATTAGCCATTTTATTTCACAAAAATACATTTTGGCACTGTTGGACTTGGAACAACTCAAATGCAAGGGGTTTGCTTATGAGGGAGGCAGACGAGCACATGGAAAATAAGCATTATGCTTCCTTTTCAGAGACATTAGGATGGGGAAGCAGAGCTAAGCTACACTTGCATGGAGATTACTTCACCAATTTGAAGCTCTTAGGTGCTATAAATTTGTTTAAATCTAGCTAAGAAAAAACAGTCACAATGCCTAGCTGGGGTACCTAGGTATAATTCCATCGAAATGAAAAGGCTAAGAAAGCAAGAGGTGGGAAAAACACCGTGTGCCCCAGGGTTATCTGCACTGATGACCCCCAGCCCCACCACGACGAGCACCAGGGGATTTATCACAGGGCCATCTTGCTTCCCAAAGCCCTCTGGTTTCTCATCACACTGCCTGCCCTTTCCTTTAGCAGCTCTTCTGCCTCTGATTTTATCCGGTTACCCGAGAATGTGGATTATGATACTTCTCATTTCCAAGCACCAGCACTGTTAAAGGGTTATCCAAGGTGTGTGTTTTGCCAGAGAAAACACAGCAATTAGGTTCCTGTATCCGTAGGTGTTCGGCAGCACGAACACCCCAGGGAAGACATCCTAGCCATGAATATATCCAAGACATCTGGATAAACAAAAACATATCATCTCTGGAGCCAAATGTCAACCAGCCACTTCTAAACAGCCCTGAGATAAAATATCCACCGGTGCTCAGAGAGCTGATACAGACCTGCTCACTACTTGACCCAAACCAGCTCTCAACCAGGAGCTAAGATTCATCCTGCTCCCACACAACTCTCTTCTGAGAAAAACTTTTTTCACAGCCAGAGGACAAAAACATGCCCTTCCTCCCCTGTCTTATCTTTGTAACATGAAGGAAAACCACCCAAATTAAAACGCCTCAACTGAGACATTACCAGGAGATTTGGAAAACAAGACAGAGTCTCGTGTTAACATCTTACTCACTGTTTTCACGCCACCACTTGTGATAAAAGCAAAGTATTAAGGCATAAATTAGTCATAGAACAGTTGCATACTTAATACACACAGTCTACTTGAATTTAACTCCCAGGCTCTACCCGGAAAATCTGAAGTCCTAGATTCCTCACTGTGGGATAAAAAGTATCAGGGAAGGGCTGAATCTCCACAGTTGTTTTCGTCCAAAACCAAATACCCTGACAACGAACAGGGCAGGTATTGTCTGGTTGTGAACCCCCATCAGGGATACAGGATAACCAACACTTACTGCCATCACTTTCCCCATTACAAGAGCAATTTGAGTAACCTGAGGTGAACCATTACACTGCAGAACATCCTCAAAATGTTCGAGCATGAAGCACTTTGTTTAAAGGATCTCTGAATGCAAACACGTCTAATCTACAGAAAACCTCCACCTCTTTCTGTTTGTCCTTGCTTTAATCCAACTCAGGGGAAATGACATTTAGCTCCAACTGACAGGGACCGATAATAAGGATAAAATACCTTTTTACTTCAAATGCCCATCTATCACACTGAAAATATGAATGTCCCTTGATGATGCAAGAAGGTGCATTTGTTTCTCTTGAAATGCTGAGGGATTCATTTCTTTTCATTAAAAGAATAAATCTTACAGAGTATCTTACTGCTAGCAGCAGGAAGATTGGCTCCCAACCTGGGTCAAGCCTCCCATGTTTGACAGCGTACATGTATTTGATGAAAGACAGCCCTCACAGAACAACTGGCTGATCATGGGGAAATAGCAATACTTCACAGTCAAAAAAATGTGGCAAGGATAATAAATGATAGGGCTGTCAGAAAAATGACAACCTATGCACTTAAACATGCAGATGTAGAAAGGGATAGAACTTCTCCTACCATTTGTCCAGCTTTTACAAGATGCTTGTGCAAAGTCACAACAGCGTGTTGGCTCCTAAATCTCAACTTTCTTGAAAACATATCAAATGCACAATCATTAGGCACCTCCTATGACCAAGCATTAAATACACTTCTCATTGCTAATTTACCTGTGAACAAGCTATGCAGAACTAACTCAGGCACAGTGGCACAGGAATGCTGGTGTGCAGTGGGGCACATGCAACATCCATGGGCTCTGTGCATTTGTTAGGACATGTGGTGATGTGTTGAAAGGGTTTTCACACTATTATTTGCTCTGCTGTAAAACTTCTGACCAAGGAGGTTGTAATTTTCCTGTTCCATCAAGTCCCATGGGTTTTTCCTACTTTAAAAACTGAATCATCAATTTGCTTTTCCTTGCTCCCTTTTTTGGTTAATTTTTTGGGCAAAATTTTCAGAGAGACAATGCAAAAGAGCATTTTTTTTTTTTAAGGGATCAAAGATACCTAAAGTATTAAATAAACAAAGTCATTCCAAGAGAAGACCAAAAGGGTTATGCATGACAGGGAAATTTTTGCTGAAGTCATGATGTTCTTCAGCCAGGCTGTGAGTGGTGATGGGTTACCTCGTGCTCCTCGCATGCCTGACTGCTGGAAATGAGCTGCAAAATGAGGCCAACTTCCCAGAAGAGACAGGACATCAAACATACAATTAATTGCATGGGATGGTGTGCCAGGAGTTGAGCAGTCAGCTCTGGCCCATACAATCCCAGCTGGACTCTTGCCCCGTGTTTGGTAGGACAGCTTTCAGCAGCGAGTCCCACACACTCTTACACAGCCACATGTATTTACACTGAAGGATGCAGCAATGAATACTCAATCCCATAAACATGTTACTGCATGAAGACCTTCTCTGTTATAATTTAGGATAGATGCCTAATCAATTGCCTTGATTTACTAAGCTTTACTGCTTTCTAAATGAGTAGCAATCCATAACACAGTTTGCAGAGTGGTTTTAGAACCCTTGATCATTTACCCCATTAAGTCAGAGGGAGAAACACAGGCTGCTAGATGGAAGCATGTGCTGATTTGATATGCAATTCTGTGACAGCAAAACACACTGCAAAAATGCATTTGCTGTTTCAGTTGACATATAACACAATACTCTGAAAGAAAATATTAGCCTTGCCACTGCTCCAGCGAGTGATATGTCCCCTCAAATTTAGTGCATGCAATAGGCTAGAGGATGAAAACATCCCAAAGATACCAGAAGAATTTATAAGTCAATGATCTGCTTATGAGGAATGGAGAGTGCTGATGCAAGCTGCAGCCTTACTGATAAAAAAACGGATTTCCCATAGCACTGCCAATAGCACTGGGAACTAATTGGCCTGGGTTTCCTCCTGCTGACTATCCTGTGCTCACTTGGGCTTGCTCTGGAGGACTCAATCAATCACAAGCCCAAGCTGCAGTTGACCCGTAGGCAACCACAATTAAAACTCAGTTCCTACTTACTTAAAGGTAGAAAGTGAATTTAACCTGATCTAAGTAAGGGAGAGAGTGCTTGAAACCACTTGCTGTCCCTAAGATGTTCTATCACTTCAGACAACCCTTTTCCTTTTCAGCAGTGTTTTCACTGCCCACAGCCTTTAGAAGAGCTCACACACCATTTTTGCAGCTGGTTCCTCTGCCAGATGCAGGGTGGATACAGCAGGATGATACAGAGGCTCGGGATCCTGAGGATCAGGCACATGGTTCTTAAGGAACTCACTGACTTTTCTTTAATGAATGCTCTGCCTAAAACTAATGATGTGCTTTGTGCTCACTGCACTTTCCTGGGCATTTGGCAATTTATTTGCCGATTGCTACAGAAAAGCGATGCACAAGAAAAAAATCCTCTTGGAATAAGCCATGAGTTGCAATGCATTTAGAAGCAGGCCGTGCACATCCCTGGAAATGCAGACACAAGCACCCTGGATTGTGAATCTGTGTCTGCCCAGGTGCTTCATGGAGAGACAGGTTCTACAGAGATTTATAAAGATGGGGAAAGGCAGGTGGCAGAGGAAGAAGCAGCAATCCCAGCAACATGGATAGCACTTCATCCAGGACACAACAGGGGATAGAAATGGATATATTACAGAGCTTTCACATCTCTGCTTCCAAGTGCTTCTTCTGGGACACAACATCTATGGCTGCCTGTCCATGGTGAGCCTATCCCTGCCTGGCATCTCATTCTTTTCCTGGCAAGAAACCAGCATTTGCTCATCTCACTGAGTCTCAATCTTAACCTCACTTTTCTCATATTGTGCAATTTAACTTTTAGGAATTTACAGCAGGATTAAATCTGGCTCAGTGGTTTCTAAATGTAGAGCATATACACAAGACAGAAAGTGAACCTCTTTCGTGTCACAATTGCCTCTAGACAAAAGCTGTACTGACATGGCAGGTCATAGGGAAGTCAACAACAGTTACATAAAAAAAACATTATTAACAAATAAAACCATCCCACAATGGCTTGTATATACTAGTTCTTTTCAGAGTATATACTAGTATTTTCAGAGGCCTCATTTAAAAAAAACCAAACTATAAATAAGAAATTACTTTCAATGGATGCTGAATTTTAAAACTTTGACCTCTTTACACTCAGCCAGGTAACCCCAAAATCTCTTCTCCTCTGATGTATTTTTCAGACTGCAGTTTTATCATTCAGAAAGTAGCACTGGTTTTCTCAAAAGGAATGAGTTAAGGGCAAAGCAAGTCATATTTCAAGCTGCTCACATTTTTGGTCAACTTCAGATCTCTTTGTACATTCTTGTCTGAGCCCTCTTCCCCACATACAGAAACACATGACTGATCAGGTTAGAGAAAACAACTGAACAGTCAAGAGAGTAAAGGGAAAAGTTCCCCTCTGAAACAGCAGGAATTTGCTCTGAATGACTATCAGTAACATATTTCTTTGACTTAAATGATTGTTTATGAAAAGTACTAGAATTTCAAAATACAGAAATTGGTATTTCACATTCAAACTAAAAAGATGCTAAAACACAGGATATAATGGATAATATAAATAATAATAAATATAATAATAAAGCACATGGATAATAACATTCATATGCATTTTCTCAGCACTGAAGTCCCTTCTCCTTTGTAACTGCCTAGAAAAAGGCTGTTTCCTGTAAACTGTAACATGGTTTTCTAGCATCAGGTGTTTATCCACTTTTTAGCTCCACTTTGGAAACACGGAGTGTTTCCCACTCACAAAGTTACCTGATGAAAGTAATTTCCATTTAGATACAAGAGGACAGGATGACAGCAATTCAATTGTTGCCCAAATCATAAGTTTTTCAATTCAGTCAAGCATTCATTCTCTGGTTTTGGTGACAGCTACTTTTGGGCAGAAAGCCCAACAAGGTTAATTGATCAACAACTACAAATCAAGCACTTATTATAATCAGAATTGTTTCAAAGTCAAGTTTTGGGCCCTGTTACTTTCCCTGCAGAATGAACATCTACAGAGTGCAAATGCTGGAAAAGAATGCAAAAGACCAAACACTGAAGAAGACAAATCACTTCAATTTTTCAAAACTATATTTCAATTGTGACCTGGAATGAAGTGAATAAACATCATTCAGGTTCTAGTTCTTTGGGAAGTAAAAGCGACAGCAATTCTTGTTTCTTGGGAGAAGATACCATCCCCACTGTTCCTCTGCTATGTTGTACTTCCAGCAGACATCTGGTAAGTTGAGGTCCCCCACAAGAAAAAGGGCTGAGGATTGTAAGACTTCTTACAGCTACTTACAGATTATTTCATCTACCTCTTCATCTTGGTTGGGCAATCTACAGCAGACTCCCGTAAGGATATCTGCCTTGTTGGCCTTCCCTGATTCTCACTCACAAACACTCAGCCTTACTGTCAGCATCACTAAACTCTGCTCAGCAGATCATTTAAAAGGAAGAAAATTCAGAAAAATTGTGGGGAAAAAAAATTGTCATCAGGGTCTGCATTTAAAAAAATCCCAGCAGAGCAGTGGCAGAAACATGAGAGCTGAATTTCTGAGGACAACTCTCCTGTCTTTGGATCAGGACCTGCCACTGCAGTCACAGGCAGTGACAGCGTATTCACTATTCCACCGCTGCCCAAGAGCAGACGTCTCGTTCTCATTTCTTGCTGCTTCTCCCTGCTTGGTGCAGACAGGTCTGGCTTTGTAATTGCCAGTCCCTTCAGGTCAGAGTCCCCACTCTGCTGTCAGGAGATGCAGGTGAGACAGAGCACACATCTAACAGCTTATCAAAAACAACACTCCATTCTTCCAGCCCCGCTGCTCTTTCCATTAACGGGATTCTGCTTATTCCACTGTTCTTTGGGCTTAAATCCATAGGGCTCCCAAGGCACTGAAATTAAAAGTGGCTTTGAGAGGTCTGGTTGGATGTACCATCTTATTACACCGTATCTTTCTATAGATATGATATTGGAAACTCCAACACCTGAGGGTGCCACTCTCCCAGTCCCTGTCCGTGGCTCTTTCAGACCGTTGGATTTTAAGCAATACATGCCAGGAAAAAAAAAAAAAAAAAAAGGTTTTTTTCTTCCTCCTCTTCTTCTTCATGTTTTAAGTTTCTTAATACTGTCACATCAAATCTCAATGCAAAGCAATGTGAAATGTCGTACACTAAAAATAATGTGTTGGAAATGGGTCAGTACTGAAATATTTGCACTGTCTACAAACTGGTCTATTATTTCCTCCAGTTTGAAGCTCTTTTAACCCAATTCTCAAGTATACCAACACAACAGGGAGTTAAATTCTGATGAATTTTAAGAGAAATACAGACAGAACTGAGTATTTAGGTCACGGTTAGTGAAGTTATTTTGAGGGGATTTCATCATTTTTGTGGAAAATAATTAAAATGCTTGCCTTTGACTTCACCCCTCCAGTGCTCACGGCTGCAGAAAGCTGCTGAGGTGCCCGCTAGGTACTCACAGTGAGAAGAGAGGCAGGAGGAGCATGAGTGGAAGAGCACTACTGGACCCTTGATGCTGGAAGGGACTTCAGGAGGCCATCTAGCCCAACCTTCAGCTCAAAACAGGGAATAAAAGGGAGTGGAAAAAAGGAGCAAGATGGCTTGCAAGTTTTAACAAACTGAGAAGGGAAACCGAAATGGCAAAGATGGCCTGGGAGGCAGAGAGGAGAAAAAGTTTTACCAGCTAAGTAACCAGCTGGCAGAAAGGACACAAAGACAAGGAGAGATGTGGTTCTCGCTGCCTTTAGGTGGAGAACAGGCACACCAGCTTGGGGGGATTATCAAACAAGCAAATAGGTGGTGGGAAGATGTAGTTAATGATATCATGTACTTCTGCCACATGCTGAGGTGCAGTAGTGGGAAAGCACCTCTGCTGCAGTTCACTGAACTAAACACCAGCCAGCAATGCCCAAAGAGCTGTCATCTCTTCAGCAAATAATTAACATGAAGCTGCAATATTACTCTGGGAAGTAGCTGGCTTGGGCTTTGTTGGGTATTGAACAATGACACCCTCACAGCAAGGACAAATGCCCATTCCAAGTTATTTACTCCTTTACACTGAACACACACACATCCTTCGAGGAATGGCTCCAATCCACCTGGCACCCAGAAATGTAGGAAACAGTGTCATAACATTTTAGAGTTTAAAGTGCAGGCACAATGTGCCAAATTGAGGTAACAGATGGAGATTCAAACATTGCTAAGTGCTACCTAGCAATGCAGCATATGCAGGGCCTGGAAATCGTGACATCATCTAATGAATGAAAAAGTCTTGCACCATTATTACAACTGAATACTTAATCCAGAGGAAAAATCAGAGACAAGCAAAGAAGAATGGTACCAAAGGTAAGAAAGATAACAGTGCCAGGAACAGAGAAGATAACCACCCTGGTACCAGTGAGTCACAGAAGTGTGGATACTTTGCAGTCCTCATCTTTCCCTCTTTCTGCTTCAACAGCTTTTGGCACTTGGATAGAGACAACCTGTGAGATAGCTTTGTGTTGAGAGGTTTGGAATGGTAGGCTTGTATCCAAGAATTTAAGATAAAAGCTATGCAGACTTGCAGAATATATCCACCTCCTGGGAGCACAACATGTACTCTACAATTGGAGGGTCATCAGTTGGATTATTTCTTTTAATTGTTAAGCATGTATCAGTTTTACCTGATCTTTAATTTATATTATTTGGGAGGATTACAATGAAGAGAGAAATTGGTACAGAATGCTGAACACCCAGCTTGAAAATTCTGGCCTTCAGTAAGAAGATGAAAACACTTTTTACTGATTCAACTTTCATTCTAGACTCATGTAATTTAATCAGATATGTTCACAGCTAGAATTGCTGCATGCTGGAAATCCATCCTGGCAATACAGAAGCTACTACTTTACCACTCCACAGATAATTTTCTCATTACATTATATACTACAGTCAGAAAAAGCTCAGTTATATTTACAAGCAGAGAGTTCAACCAGTGATTGTAAAAATATGCATAATGCATAGCTGGTTTGCCCGAGTAATTAATGTGATTATGCATGCAAAGCAGGTAAGTGCAATAATTGGGTTGCTGTGCAAGTGCATGCACAATTCTGCACACCTAATGTTTTGGGAGGTTTGCCCACTTGGGGAGATTCTGAAGCTCTGTTTTGCAATCAGAACCTAGAAAACAAAAGTAAGATTATTTCCTGTGCCATTAACTGACCTAAGCACCAACGTTACTTTCCCAATATAATTAAATGTTAAAAGCCTTTAATTAAAGAATATAAATCAGAATGAATAATTTCAGACCAGAGCAGGCTCACCATACAGGCTGAATTCGTTGCTGAAAGTGGAGGAGAACAAAGTCATAAAAATGCCATTCACACCTTTTAATTGGTACATCTGAGCATTCCTTTTATTGCTCTGCCAAACCAGCAATGGTACCACTTTACTTCTGAAAACATTTTTGCTCTCCAAACTTCAATCCAAGTGTTGATGATGACAAATGGTGGCCCCTGCTTCCCTCAAGTCCCACCCAGAACAAAACAATTCTTCGTCCTGAAGTGCCTGAAGCATACCTGGGCTTGGAATTTAATTCTCTCTCCTATTGTATTTCCTTCCATCTCAAGCTCTTAGATAGGGATTTTTATTTGTTTATGTATTTATTTTGGGGACAGAAAGTATTACTGGTTCCCTTGACGTGGCTGTGTTATTGCCTGCTGAGACACTGTGGGGAAGAATCCACTGTGGATTCAAGGTGGGAAAGAGGGCTGCCCTTGTGCCTGCTGAGGGGCAGAATCATCCCTCTCTCACCTTCTCCTTCCCCTCTCTGTGCTCTGAAATGCTGTTGTGCTCCCTGGCAGCAAAGTGATGGGTATCTCTATATCACTGGCACAAGAATATATTTATGATTGAGGATACAGCAAACTACAGCAGGGTAAACGCAATCAGATTCACAGATAAACCTGAGACCTCTGTAAATCTGGACTACAATGGAAATTAGAGTGAGATAGAGAATGGGGGAAAGGTTTCTAGAATTTGAAAGCCAACATTCAGATTCAGCTCAACAGTATTTACAAAGCTTTTGTTCCAACTTTCTACAAACAGTCAAGCATTCAGGCTTTGCAGTAAACTTTGAGGAATACAGCAACAGATTTTGAGCTTGTAAATAATTTCCAACTGTGTATTCAATTCTAAATTTCAGTTTATACTGTGCTGGGTTATTGTGGAACAGTCAAATACAGAAATGGAAACTTAAGCACGGGATAATACAGAAAGGCAGCACTACAAAATTCAGCAATAATTGAGATGCAGAAAGAAAACAAACCCCAGAATGATGCATCAAAGACTTTTACAAATAATTTCAAATACAGAACCACTGTAAGGATTTTGTGGTCAAATCTTTAATATAGAAATCCTCAAAGGAAAATATTTGAATTATTTACTCAGCCCTGAGCAAGTGAATAGAGAATGAAGTAGATGAAAATAAGTAATCAGAAATATTTCCATTAAAGCTATGTTCTAACAGTAGAATATTGCTAAATAATGGGAATTAATATCTTTGTAACTGTAAACTATGGATAAACAAGCGTGCCAGCCCTCCCTCCAGCCCTGCAAGCACAATATGGGTTTACATCTGGTCTCAAGAAGCAGCGGGCAGGTCTCAGACAGTCTGGCTGTTCCGTTCAGAGGAGCGCCCAGGAACTTGGGTTCTGGGCCAAAGCTCACTCAACCTACCTGAACCTTCTGGGCCGGGAAAACGACACTGGCACTCTCAGCACAGGCATTTGCCTAACATTTCTGGCACTTACTGCTTCCAGTCAGGCTACAGATACTGCAGGAATAATCCTTCTCTTTTGACATTCCCTATTGTCGCAGTGGCAGGAAGCTGGAAGTGTGGAGATGCAAAACATGCAGAATCAAAGAGGAAAGCCTTTAAACAACCTGAAGCAGAGTTTGCAGGGAAAGCCTGGGAGCTCTCTGTCATCCTCCCATGGTGTTACAATCACAGAACCAAATATTTCTATTGTCATCCTCCCATGGTGTTACAATCGCAGAACCAAATATATATATATTTCTTTTAGCGCTTTTAATCCTTAGGAGATTATCACATGAACAGTTGTTTCCCAACAGAAAGACTTGAGGGCCAAATGGTGCCTCTCTCCAGCGTCTGAGGGGTGCATCCCACCATGCCCAAACAGCAGTGCTCAGGCATTCCACACAAGTGTGGGGCAGACCCTGATCTACCTGAGAGTTGGAGGAGCTCGCCAAGAACTCACAGAAAACACGGCTGGAGCAGCTTTGCAGAGGCTGCACCTTGACATTCCTTTGCAGCTCGTGCAGGGGTCCTGGCTCCCTGTTGGATGGTGGCTGTGGGAAACCACCAGGATCTCCACGCAAAGCAGAGGATGGAAAGGCTCTGCTACACTCGGGGGTCTCGCTGTACTGTGGAGAGCTGTGGTCTGAGGGGCCTGGGGAAGCAATCCTGATGGAAGCACCAGCTGATGGAGCCTTCCCTGGAATGGCAGGGGAGGAACACGTCTCAGGCGTGAGTTGGGAATCTAACTGGGGAAAAATGCAACTGCCTGTAACAGGAGGGGTTGGCCTTTTGAGCACAAAGTGTCTCTGAAAAATCGCAGCTTCTTGTGTAAGACCAGGATTTGTGTCAGTATCTCCCACGATGATACGGATTCACCACCCACCATTTGCAAAGCACCTGTTTACTGACCACAAGGTTATAAAAAAACCTGCTCCCCAGCCAGCCTGTGATTTCACACTAATGGCATGATGCAGAGAAGGCTTTCAGACACTATGTGAACAAACAGAGCTATTCCACACCTATGGACCTCCCTGGGAGTGCATAAATGATAAAGTATCCTTTATGATCAGGTAGGTAATTCTGGGAGGACTGGGGGAACCATCCGAAAAGCTGAGCTTAACAGTTAAAACTAAATCAACAAATGAAAAACCCCAAAACAATGATTTGGTTGTGCTGGGAGGACAAGAGGTTTTCCTCTGGAGTTGAGAGACAAGATTTTCTGGCTGGCAGAGCTGTGATGCAAGGGGCATGCATGAGCACACTGCTGGGCTGGGCAGCACTGTCCAGCCACCACGGGAGCCACCACGAGCCAAGGATTCGCCAGCTCTAATCCAAGATCTGTCACCACTCACTGCACAGCCTTGGGCAAGTTACTTAACCTCCTCGTGTCTCGGTTTCACCATCTGTAGGACTGGGCTAACACTAACTTGGCCAGCACATAGGGGCATTTCAGAGGTTTAATCAAGGATAGCTGGAGTGATTTAATTCCAGCTGTTTGGTTTGTGGCTGTGAACTCGCTGCCCAGTGTCAGGTCCTGGCACTGTGGCACACAGGCCAGGCACAGGGCCCTCAGAGGAGGGCAGGGAAGGAAGGCTCTGCCACAGCACAATATGTGGGTCAGCATCTTCCAACTCCAGCAGCCAGCGTGCTGACTTGGCATCACCCTCCTCCAAGCCCTTGGCTGAGGCACACCAGAGAAATCCCATCGCTCCCAGCCTGCTGGAGCTGGGAACAGAGCCAGGTCGTGCCTCCAGACGGAGCCCCAGCGAGAAATGAGTGGACTGCCCCTCCACACAAGGGGAACTGGAGCCAGGTACACTGTGCTCTGACTGTGAGCTACAAACGGTGATGGAAGCACAAAGGCATGAGTGTTGTGCTCCATCTGCCCTGCTGAAGCACTGCTGACCAGCAGCCAAGCACCCCTGGCCACAAGCCCTGGCAGGAGCTGAGCACAGCCCCAGCTCAGGCTGCCTGAGACTCCCTAAGGGAGCTGGCTGGTCAGTCCCACCCAGAAGTCAGTCATGAACTGAGGCCACCAGACAGCACCAGAACTGGAAAACAGAGGGCTCCTGTATAAAATCCCTTGCCAGCTCCAGATCAGTTCTTGCTTATCCCACCCCATACCCCCGTAAGTCTTGAGCTCAGTGCCTGAATCCCCTCACAGACATCTCCCCACTTCAGCTCACTGCATCTCTCCTCATCACTTCGATTCTGTCAAACACACCTCCCTCCTCCATGCATTCCCTCACTTTCCAGGCAGTTTACAGCAGATTTTTAGTGCTCATCAAGCATCTATAAAAGCAGAGTCCACCTTCCAGTTTTTCTCGTGAGAGGGTCCATTTCAAAGAGTGTTAATGCCCTTTTCAGCATTTATAGGACTACTCAGGATAAGAGGACCCACATATAAATAAAGAGGTATTAAGTACATCTTGGAATAAACGTCAAGGTACAAGTGATTGCACATGATCCAAGGAGACTCTTTAACAGGAAAGAGAATCTATTTCACACGCAATCAGTAATCATGGCATCAACAAAGAATGAAAATAAGACACAGCAAAATAAGTCATAAACCCTATAAATCCATGAACCAACTAATTTCCAAGATCCATGCCTCAAATTCGATGCCAGAAAAGTACATTATACATAGATAAAGGAGTTTCTTTTAAAACTTTCTTTCCAGTACTCTAGTTCCTTCCTGGGACCTTTTTAGCGTGACAAATCCATTTGCACTTTCCAAAAATTGAACATGGTCAGAAATGCACTCCTATCTAGAAAATGGAGCGCTTCTACCTGTAAGAAATAGTGTTTTGATTTAGGAAAGACTGGAGAGTACCTGCCCACTACCTGCAACATATGTGGTGTAGGAATATGTATGGGCATTTCAATCTTTCACATCACCATTATTAAAGTTGGTTCCTGCACAGGCTTTGCCCACTGCGAAGAAAAACTCCCAGGCGTGGCACACTGACCAAAAAAACTCCTGTTCAGAAATATTTGTCACCTTGCTTCTTTTTTATATAAACCCTTTACCATCCTACACTTTTGCTGGCTCTGAAGACCAGTAGGAGCCAGCCAGCATTTTGCCAGAGCAAACACCAAGAGAGGATTGCAGTACGTGGCTCTAGGCTTACACAAACAACTTTATTTCTCCCTGTGTCCTCTGACCTAGGTAACGAAATAACATTTAAAACTCAATTAGGGCATCTCAAATACAGATCTCTGTTTTAACGTGCAGACACTTGTGGTACCACAGATCTAATATGCTAATGACTGAACAGATGTTTAGGAAATTGTGTGCACTGGCAGATGCTTACTGACAAAGAATGCCTATTTCAGGTGTTTGGCTTCCACGGGTTTGTACATGTCACAGCCAAAGAGTCTGCTTCCTGCTTGAAAAGTAACTACAGAAGCCTCTGTGCTTTGCCTCCATGGCAAATTAAGGAGCTGGATAAGTCAAAACTAAATTTCTCCTCCATATACAATGGTTTTCCATGCCCCAGCTTCTTTTCACTGTGATGTACAGTTGCAACTACCACACCTTTCACTCTGAAGAACTAACTCTGGACTTGCAGAATAATTCAGATCAGAGTCGAGTCCAGGTAAGGCACGAAAACACACAAACTGTTTTTAAAGCACTACAGCCTGTAACTTGACTTTCTTATCGAGTGATGCATGCCACTGGATTACAGGAGACTATTCCCATTAGGAAACATAATTCAATACAACAAAGGTGGCAAAACTGAGCCCAGATTGATCAAGAGGATTTAACTTCAAATTGACAATATTGCTGAGCAGTGAGGCAGGGAGCACAGGCATAATTTGGTTTCCTGCAGCACCACTCCAAATGATGGCTATCAGTATTCCAATCAGTGGCTGATGGTTTTATGTCCCCCAAGAGTTTCTCCAGGTCATCCCTGACAGTTAGAAAAGTGCTTAGTCGTTTGGGTTGCATTGAGCAGATGGTTCCTGATCAGAGATTAGTACCAGGGCTGGGGGTCAGCAGGCTGCCAAACAAACTCATCCACAGGCTGTCTGCTGCAGTCACCCCGGGGACAGCAGTTTGCTGACCACTACAGACAGGTGACACGCTCAGCAATGTTACTGTACATGCCCAGGTCTCTCTACAGTAGAGCCAGAGCTCGCCTGATATATAATTTATATCCCTGCGACTTCACTGCCTGGTGTTACAATCTCACTTTTGGCTTCGGGTCACTCAGTATGGACTTCTGAAGGAAATGGAGGGCACACAGAGGTGGTGGGAGAGAATGATTAAAACCCAGTCCATCCCAGCTCTGCATGAGCCCAGTCCCCACAAATGGGTTTCAGCCAACTCACATTTTTCAAACCTCGGATCTGCATGACAACAGCCACCTCTTTGCATAGGTTTATTATTGTTCAAAAAAAAAAAAAAAAAAAAAAAAAAAAAAGGAAAGCAAAAGAAAAGAGAGTGGAAAGATGAAAAACAACAAAAAGCAGAAAATTGGCATTTCAGGGTCAGGGCACTGGAGCTATTGCTATGCACGGTGCATAGCACCTATTTTCTTTCTCCTGATGTGGTTCAAGGGTGAGGTTTTGCACTGACCTGACTATCATGGAATTTACGTGCATATAACTCAGAAACAAGCCCCCACCTTCACAGTTGTGGACTCTCTGAGTGGTGTTTATTTTTACTAAAACACAAGGACCAATTCTTTCTGAGCAATGTGTCTGTATTGGTTTTGACTTGATGTTTTCCCCAATTTCAGAAGGGTTTTGCTGCCACAACAGGAAGACAATGATAATGTTATGCCATAAGATCCTTGGGCAAAAGTAAAGGTGATGAAGGAATAAGGCTGAGCTTTGCTCTCCCACTATGGTAATTTTAAACATCATTTCTTATCCTACTGCAGTACAGCAAGAACTATTCTAAGGACAAGAGACAAGCATACAGTACATACCACACAAACCAACCACAGGGAGCCATGCCCTCCACACCTGTGTCTGTACAGAGTAGAGGAAAAGAGGAGGGGAAAAAAAAAAAGAAGGTGGAAGTAAGTTGCTGAAGGTAACTTGGAAAGTCACTAACAGTGAGAACTATGGTCTCTTGACCCCTGTTTTAGTGTCTTCAAAAACCATCTGCACCATAACAGCAAGCGACTGTTAGCAGTCACCTTGTTTCAGGGAGCTAAAAAATGAAGGAAAATGTATCAACCATCTTAAAACTTCTAAAGAAGACAATCTTATTTCCTCCAATTGCAGCATCCTATAAAGAACGGGTGCATGTTGCTTGGATACAGTACTACACATACAAAAATAGGTTCCTAACTGCTCTCAATTACACAACAGTATTTGTTTGGGGACACTTTTAAGTCTTGCTTACTTGATTCCATTTTAATCTTTTTTCTCATCTGTGCTTTAATTTTTATATGCATTTGATGCTGCACTTCGGTGACAGAATTAAGTCAGATCTCAACCCTGCAAGCACTTACATGCATGGTTAACTTAACATACACACAGCCTCACTGTGAATTTATGGATGTCAAATTGGAATGATCAGGGTTTCATTGTTTCCCATTTATAGTGATGTTTGCCTCATTCATTCCTATTATTCTTCTATTTCATTGATTTGTTTTGACATTCATGCATTTATTTCCAAGCCAATACATCATCTGAAAGTAAAAGATAAAACTCTTCAGGAATTTAATGCAATGAAAATGAGAGATCTGGACTTCTAAAAGAGGAAAATTGGGAAGTTAGCCTCATATCAGAGAAGCACATTTAAACCTCAAAAAAAAAACCAAAAATTACATCCAACCTGCCTTGAGAACTATTTTATGGTCACAGTTTGAAATCTGTTTGGAATTACCATAATCATAGTTCCTCTCTTTGCAGTGCTATTTCTGTATGCCTGAGGGATCTCTGGGGTTTGGGTTCTGAACCACACCCTCTTAGAGGATACCCTCCAGCATCTCCAGTAAGTAAAAATATTCAGGTATATTCAGAAAACCAGGGAAAAAAAAAGGAATGTTACATATCACAGACAAGCTGTGTTTTAATATTATAACCTGCTCTACTACCACAGCAGCAGTTGGTTTGGATTCTGAGTCCATGATGACACTTGCTGCTCCTGAGTCCTGGACCAGCAAAACAGGATCTCCCAACCAACACCTTCCCTGATGCGAACAACCTCGGTGCAAAAATCCTTGTCCGCTGCAAACAAACACGTCCAACTACATTTAGGATTCCAACTGTTTTCAAGTGTGGGGTACTGTGTCTTCAAGCAATTGCACAGAGCAATCTGCAGCAACTGGTCAGCAGGATTTCCTTGGAAAAATACCAACAAACTTTATTAGACAACATGCTGCACCAGCACACACGTAGTTTGGAGACTTGAGAACAAGCTCAATTCCCAAGCATATTCTCAATTCAGGCTTTGTACAAATGATTTGTTCCCTGCAATCCTGGCGATACGGGAAACTTTCCACTTTTACTTGGGGCTCTCACTTCTTGCATCAGTTATTAAATAACCCTCATCCTCCTCAACACATGGGCAATGCCTCCTGCACACCAGTTCTGCTTCCACCCACTGTTGGTACAGGTGACCCAGACCAGCTGTCACATTACATGGCAATAGCTAATGTCATGTTTTGTCCTGATAATAAGCCAAAAAATTGCATTATTTCAGCAGCAACAACAAAAAACCCAACCCCCAGCCCCAGCCAGAGGACTGCTGTGCTTTAAAGCTGCCATATTTCTTTGCAGTTTTGTCCCAAAATGAGTGGGTACACAAGCGCTGCACAGGAAGCAACAGCCCTACTATGTGGGTGTGTTCAGATAAACTGTTGATCACACAAGCCCTGAAGGATGAGTTTTCCTGCAATAAACTGATGGAGAAGGTTGGATGGATTTTGGACAGGAGGTCTGCTCACAGCTCTCGCACAGGAACTCCCACCAAGTGCCAGACATACGGAAAACTTGAAGCTGATTGGAAAAAAAGTAATAAAAGAGACATCAAAAACCTTCTTGGACAAATCCACCGAGGCAGTAAAAGAAGGTGTGTGCACTCAAAGGGTGAGAAATGAAAGCCCTGTTGTGGTGTGCTAACTGGAGTAGGGCTGGGCTGCTTTCTCAGAGTTGTAGAACATTAAAGGAATTATTTCTTTTTGTTTCATCAGATGGCCCTACGAAATGACTTTGGTTTGTAGAAGAAGCCCCAGACGGTGCCTTTGTATACATCCAGAAAAATTCTTGAAATAACCACCACCACTAAGTACAAAGTGGGTGGACAAAAGGTCCTCTCTTTCCAGATTCTACTTTTTGTAACATCGCTGTGCTGCCTTTCCTTGCTCTAGTTATTCTGCTCTGATGGTTCAGTTCACCATCAGACTCCTGAATGAGAACCCCCCAAACCAGCAAGGCACAAAGTTCCCCTTTCCCAGAACTTTCACCTCTAGCTGGCTGCAGAAATGAAAAAATAAATCGTTACACATTTCTTTTTCCCTGTCTGAAGGTAAGTTTTTCAAGCCAAACCACATCATTACTTGTGTGTCAGGGGAAGGTTTTTATTGCAGTTAATAAAAATGTAGGTTCTAAAGCACAAGCTACAGCAAATAGAAAAAAGTATTTGTCCATGCACTACCATATACCAGCCAAAGCTGCCAATACATACTACTTGCCACAATTACTACTCTGACTTTCCATCATTTATACCTTCAACTGTGTGTTGGTAACCTTTTAAAAAAGGATTTGTTTTTGTTCCCTAATCTCCAAAAGAGATTTCAAAGCAATCAAATTCCACTGATGCAAACACTTGAGCATTCAGGGAATTTTCCTCGAGTATTTACAAATGTTTTTCTTATTCATGAACCACCTTGTAAGCAAGAACTTGTTTGAACAAGTATTTCGGGAAAATGAAAAAAAAAAGTTACAAATATGATTGTTCATTAATCCCATATGCAATATTCAGAGAGTTCTTCTTTCAAAGGTGTTTTGAGAATGAATTCATTCATTTGTGTAGTGCTGCAAAGGTGTAAACTGCCATCTAAATTTTAGGTATTATTACAGTGCCAGGGTCTAAACGTGCTTGTGGCCCCTCTTGCTTGTACCTCTGAAAGGAGAAAGCAAAAGCAGCTGGGAAAAAGAGTGTTGAAAATCTGCCTAGCATAATTTTTCACCCAAATATTACTTTTAATGTATAATCAATCTTTATGGTCTGTTGCTGCAGGGAAGGTGTAATAGAATCAGGTTTTCATAAAATTGCAAGTTGTATGAATCTTTCAGAAACAAGATCCCGGCATTCTTCATTCCAAATCAATATCGATTATTCCTTAAGTTACATATAAATTGCTTTTAGTTGCAGACATTTCATGTCATGCAAACATAGTTAATAATGGGAAATATCCCTTTTACCACACTAACAATGCCATGCTAGTCACTGGGCTCATCTAATGAGAAAGATTATTCCCTTCCTTTTCTCATATATTATTTGAAATACACTTGAGCCAGCCTGTGTATCCTATTTTACTCTCATTAGAGCTGATCTGTGCAGAACTTGCCAAGAATCAACAACACAGCTTGCAGGTCCTGACCAAAAGCCCATTTCTTTTAAAGCTGGTATTTCCCTACTGAAGGACTGAGCCCATCTGAAGAAACATTTCTCAAATTCCCTCAGCATGAAGCACAATTCAAATTATTTACACCAAGGAAAGAGTCATGAATCATGCAGGAAACAACTCAGAAGAGGAGGCCCAACACTGGAAGTGCTGCACGGGTGGATTTCTATGAACAGCCTGGAAATTCACACCTGGGTTGAAAACATAAAAGTGAAATCCCTGTTCTGTTCCATCTTTCTGCTGATTTCTCTCTATTTGCAAAATATACTTAAAATATAAATAAATAAAAGAAAGCAGCAGAACAGCGAAATTGATGTTCTCAACAAACTGGAGATAAAAGACAGAGGGCAAAGAGCTGGAAAAGTAGGAAGTCACTCAGATTAAAATCAGGGATCAGCAGATTCCTCAGCCTGAATGGTGCCAGGCACTGCACCTCTACTGGTGTTCTGCCACTGTGTTTTATACAGGGCCAACAAAAGAGTCTTATCACTTATTAGAGTATTTCTACAAAAGGAAAGGCAAAGTTCTCACTGCAATAAAATGTTTTTGCATTATCTTTCATGGCTTTAAACCACAAAATACTCCTTACATTTTATCTCAGCATTTAATGCTTTTTAGGTTTACATTTGAGCTGTGATGATTAACTTTAAGAAACAAAGTAAACTGCATGTGCTTTTTTAGCCCCTAAGGACAGTTATTGCTTCAGAATATAACTGTGAAGATATTTTTACATTGTAGGAAACCAACTATAATGTACATTACAGCTCATTTTCCAACACTGGATTGCATCATAAATATATTTTAAGCTGCCAGTGTTAAAATTATAGTGGAAAATTAAAACAAGCGTAACCCATATTATTTAAGATGAATTGTACAGCCAAGTAAGAACCAAAATGAAATAAAAACACACTATTTGCATCCAAGAAAATTTGGTGGAAATAATATAAAAAAAACTGTTACGGCTAAAACCTACTTAGCGAAAAAAGGAGATGAAAACATTTGCCATCTGTTGAGAACATGGAACTGGTTTCCCCTATTACGAGCTGCAATCTTAAAGCCAGGGATTAATATCCATAGCAGTGTCACCTCCTGGAGCCCAAGTGGAGAGGTTGGAGCTCTGCTGATCCCCAGGAGCCTCCAGCCCCTTGCAGAGCCAGACACTGGCACTGCACCAGGACAAGCCTTTCCCCAGGAATCTGGCCTGGTCACAGATGGCTTTTCCTGCCCTCACTGGGCTGGGAACAGAGCCTGCTAATCAGGAGGTGGAGATTCAAACGTCAACAAGTCTCTCCAGCTCACCCAGCATTGTGGAAAGGCAGAAATTGGCTGGAAACGGCCGGATTTGGGAGTTTGTTCTGGTTTGCTTGGTTGGTTTTTTTGTCCCTTAAAAGATGTAAATAACAATTCACCCCAAGCCCAAATTAATTGTTGTGGCTGACAGTCCTAACAGGCAATGTGGTGAACTATGAAGGCTGAGGAATATTTCCTCCAAAACATGGGTGCACTCTTGATCAACATTATATTGTCCTTTACCACTACACGCAGATAACAGATTTTTAAAAATCCTGATACTAATTACTGTCTACAATTAGAGTTCCTGCTCAGGGCTAACAGTGCATGAGCACATCACACAATGTGATTTTGTGCTTTGTGCCACGTTTGACCACAGGAGAGCAGAGAACACTGTCATGATGAGGGATACATAATTAAAATACATTGGCCCTGTCTTATACGCTGATGTTGGTACCAAAGACCAGAACGAGGTAACAAGGACTTTGAGTCTCCAGACACAGAGTTTTAAGAACACTGAGGACTAACTCTGGCCAGAAGCTTGATTTTAAGGGGATAAATCTGCTTGCTGCAGCAGCAAAACAGAAAAGCCATAGATAGTTCAAGACTCTGGGCATGGATGGATTTCTGTCCTGACATCAAACTAAATATTTGTTACACAAGAACATATTATCAGGGTGTTTTTTGCACTTTTCATCTACGTGTCCTTAGTAGTCAAATACATATTTTACTTTTTGCTATTCACTACCTCCAAAATATCTTTGAAAAACTACCTGAATTTGCAGTGTGAGGTATAAATAGAATCAGATACTGAGATTTCACAATGGTGTAAATTATTACAAAAAAAAAATTAACAATACAACACACTTGAACAAAGCACACATCTGCAATTAAACCTCAAAAATCATCAGTATGTCTGATACATAACAGTAATTTTTTGCTTCCATACTTATGCACTGTCTATAATACACTGTGCATGATCTTCAGATCCTGTAACTCAGGGTGGTTCCATCACTCCACACCAACTTCCAGCAGATTTTTCTGGCCATTTTGCTGTCCTGCCCTTACCATTCCTTGAAAGAGTGATGAAACCAGTTCTGTGAACAGCAGAGTGAACTAAGGGCACTGTACACTGCACACAACCAAGAAGATGTCATCACCCTTCCCCATCACACCAACAGTTAAGAGGCACGGAGGAAACCAGAGAGAATCTTTGTGGCCTCACTGCCTTTGAAAAGTCCATCAGCACAAGCAAGCAGCCATTGGGATGCTCACCAGGGTCGAAGGACCATGAGCTGTGGGTAACCTTTTCTTTCCTAAAAGACAATGTTAAACTCAATTCCAGTAAACCCTTAACTAACAGTTGCTCCAACTCCAGTGAAAGGGAACGCCGAAGTGGCACAGAACACCAGCTTCCTGCCAGGGATGCAAATGAGCCAAGCAGAGGCATTAAAATAGGCACCAAGACATTAATAATTAATTTAGAATTCACCGTAACAATACTAATTACGGTGTGTCATGTGGTATTATTGAGAACATAATATGTGCTTCTGCAGGAAATTAATTGTAATTCACCAATTAATGTGGTCTTGGGAAATGTGTTTTTACCAGTGCTGCTGGAATTTAAAAGCCGGAATTTAAATCTTCACCTCGGTGACATGTTTTCTGAAAGCACAAAGAGTTCAGAAGGATTTGACAGCAATTTTATCTACACAAGATACAGGGCTGAGATTCTCAGCTAAGTAGCCTACAGGGAGAGGGACCAGAGTTTTGTTGGGTATTTCAGAGACCGTATGCGATTCCTCTGTAAGGCTTATCTCTCATCTCCTGGCTATACTAAAGGATCTAAGAAATCCCTCTCATTCAAATCAAATATCAGTCCAACTCCTATTGTTCCTGTCCTTATTGGAGATGCAATCCCCTTGATAAAGAAGGATGTGTGGTGCTTCTTTAAGCACTTATCAATACCGCGCCCGCAGCAGAGAGCAGGCTTGTCCAGGCTCTGCATCTCTGAGCAGCACACTCTGACAGGGGTTGGAGAGCCTGCACTTATGAAAAACAAAATATTACTGCAAGGCTGAGGGTGGTTTTCAGCTACATTTTCAGTCCACAAAGTCAAATTCAGAGGCTTATCTGAGCAGGGAGTCTCATATCCCTGTCACACAGACATGCAGAAGCAGCGAATATCCTGTAGCGGGGCAGGAGATTTGATCAGCATTTCCATACTCATTTACAACCCTCAGTACTGCTGATGTTCACCAGGCTGTTTTGAGCCCCTGATTCTCTGAGGCCTACTCTGGACAGCATCTTCAAGACACCTCAGCTCTGAGCAGTCTCCATGTGGGTAAGGCAGGCAGGAGTCTGCACAGGAATGATGTTGCCTTAAAAGGTGCAGAAACACAGGTTCATTATTCAATTATCAGGGGAACATTAATACAAAATCAACTGTGCCTGGAGGCCTTTGCAGATACCAGATAAAAGGAATAGTCTCCAAGAAGGGAAGTGGTGATGTCCCTGCCAGTGTCCTCTCCCTCTGGCAGAAGAGGTAAAGGATTCAAGGGCACACATGAATTGCCTGGCACATGAAGAGAGACTGCCCTGAGTCATGGTGCAGCAGAAGCACCTAACTCACACATACCATCCTTTTAAAAATGATTGATGGGAGACCTTAATAAATTTGTGGCTTTATTAAGCCCGACCCTTCCTTCTAAAATCCCATCTCTAATTCTCTTTTCAACTGTTCATATGTCTGGATCAAAGAAAAGATGGATGTCAGTGTATTTTAAAAACTGCTGAGCTAGGAAACTGTTCTTAAAAATTACTAATTGTGCCTAGTTAAAAAGCTGAATCACACTTTTATTTAAGAGGGGAAACAAGTTTCTTTCCCACCCCTAGAAATAGCAGGGAGGAGGAAACATGGAAACATTCATATCTCCAAACTTCAACCAGAGTAAAGCCTGCACAGCAACTAGAGGATGTTTTGTTATTTACCTCTTCATGCCCACAGATGGTTTTGTCAGGATAAAACCCCAGCATTTTACCCCAGACTGCAGAAGCCTGCTGACCTCCCCCTGGCTTCCCCTCCCTCCCTTCAGCAGGTGCTCCAGCATCAAGAGATTCTGGGTCCCCACAGCTGGGGCAGCTCCAACTGCTCCATCTCATGGAAAACAATATGGAGATGACAAAGTGAGCTGCTTCCTAAAATAGCCTGTAGGTAAAAAAAAATCTGCCCTCATGCCAACCAAACTCAACGTTCATTTCAATTACCAGATTTTCTCAACACCCTCTGCTAACAAAAAAGTTGCCTCACCAGGTTTTTTTTTTGGAGAATTTTCCTTCTCAGTTCCATCTTTCAGACAGGCACACTTATCATATTCAAGGCTAGACCTGCAAGCAGGATGTAAATCACTTTACCAGCTCAGCTGCCATGTATTTAATAACTTATTCACAGTTGCAGGAGGGAAAAAAGGTGAGATTATATGTGGGGGAGACAAAGAATGAATATAATTTCCAGGAGTTATACAGGACTTTCCATAAATACCTAAAGTATGATGGTGGAGAGAAGCCCCTTCACATTGCAGAGGCTAAACCTGGAGTCTGAATTAAATCATGTTGGAGGTGTTTGATGCCCCTTGGGCACGGGAGGGAATCGCTGCTTGTAAGCAAGAGCAAGAGAAGGGAGATTCAGTATGCTGGGAGAAAAAAAATAAAGAAAACAGGAAAAAAAAAAAAAGGTTTTGTTTGTCAGACAGGGCTGTACAATTGTCTGCAAATGCCAAGGAGGGCAGAACTCTCCGAAGACATGTCAAGCCCCTGATCCAGCTGTCAATTGTTCTCGTAGGCAGAAGATGAAGGATGACATGTGAGATGAATTCGTACAGTGGAGCCCTTCCTCTGCCTCCATCCAACCTCTCCACAGCCAGGGCTGGGAGGAGAGGGAATGTGTTATGCAGATTTCACTATTAGCATGATTGACCTAATATTGGATGACTCTGTACCCAAGTGCTTATGTGAAATAATAAGCCTGGCTACTGAGCAATTATTAAATACAAGGAATTGTTAAATCCTTGCATTGTACATATTCTAAAGGAAATTAATCATTTTGAACTCTGGAGAATACAGTTTTATAAGAAGAGAAGAAATAGCAAATACACAATAGGGTATTTAAATGCTAATACAGTCAAACAGTTTAAAGCATAGCATACATTTTAATATTGGTTTACTGAATACTAATTATG
This sequence comes from Empidonax traillii, assembly GCF_003031625.1. Taxonomy (NCBI): domain Eukaryota; kingdom Metazoa; phylum Chordata; class Aves; order Passeriformes; family Tyrannidae; genus Empidonax; species Empidonax traillii. Next base: position 2,251,567 of record NW_020955284.1, read on the forward strand.
CTCTCCTAAGTAGCAGTAAGTAGCATTTATTATGATTTGTTGAAAGTATTGATCCAGAGGGTGACAAGTGCAATTTCCCTTTCTTGCAAATATCCTTAAAAGTACATATTATCAGATTATCAAGTCTTTTTAAAACATGTTTTTCCTCGAATATTCTGCTCCAACTATCAGTGGCAGCTTGCTATGTTCTAGCCCAGACTTATTTCAGCTCAATGGTGTGAGGCAAAAAGATTTTATCTGTGCGCCAAAATTCACCCCCCTTTACTGCTCAAGGCTGACAACTTTGCATGTGTTTTTTCATCTGGTCACACACTAGGCTACACAGGATGGAGAAAGAGTCTTGAACAGCCATTCCCCGTGTTTTGTCAGCAGAACAAACACTATTAAAACAAATGGCCCATCCTTTGGGATGTGTCTGAAGCGGTGCTGAGCTCCCCACCGATCTGCTCTGCTCAGATCAGAGTGGTTAGGCAGGAGGGGCTCAGTGCACCAAAATCCCCTGTGCAGTGACTACACACACACAAGAACTTCCACAGCCTCAACGAGCCCCCTGTGCCCATGCCCATGTTGAGAAGTGCCAGCCTGTGAGCTGATTTTAATTAAAAGGAACTCTGCTAAACTATGTCAAATGAGCAAATTCAACCACATGGCTACAAAAAATCAAAAAAAAGCTGGTTGGGATAGAAGCTAGCACAGAATTTGTCCCCTGGCCTGTACTATAAGGCTCTTGCAAATACATCAAGCAACAGCTCTCATGAACACAAAGCAATTAATTCTTATATTTTAATTGTAATCTACGATTTGATTAACACACAATACCGGCTGCATTAAATGCAAATTAAATGTGCACTTAGTAAATTCAATTTAAAACTTTTCTGTTTTCTTTTATCTGTTACATCAAAGACAGCAAAAAAGTAGTGGCTTTATTTTTTTCATGTGCTTCAAAAATATAATGGGAATAGAACTGACTTAACGGGAACGTGAATGCAAAAGTGGATTCAACTCTATTAACTTTTACAATTTTGCTGCAGAAGTTGTTTCTCTTGATATTTTAATTTCAACTTTGCTGATTGCAGAAAGAAGCAAGGTCAGGACCTCTGCTGCTGTTCCTCAGACTGCACAGGACCACTTTGCATAATTCAAGCAGTTGTAAAAAATTAGCACTGCATGGTATGATAAATGGGTTTGTGTTTGTCTCTCTAATGTAACAGGATTAGGGTAAAAGAAAGTACCATTTCTATAGTTCGGCTGAAATAAACATTAGGAAAGGCAAATTTACACTTCCAAGATTACTTGTAATGACACAATGCTTAAGTCTGCCATTGTTCTGCCATAAAGCTGTAAGTAGGCCACTCACTAAAATATCTCATCCGTTTTTCTTAGCAGCAATAAATCACAGATTTTTTACAATTCATTTTTATCACTAAAATTAAAGAGAATAGTGCTGTGTTTACACTGTCACAAGGGTAACCTATTGCGGCTGTAACAAAGTAACAAAAGAACCTGAAACCAATGAAATTAGCATCATCTTCCCTCTTAAAAATTACTACCAGAAACTTCACAATCCAAAACATCCACTTTTTTATCAGTCAACTTGAAACCAAAAAAACCCCAAACCAAAGAGATTACGAATAGTTCTCTCATAATTTGCTGATTCTGATGAGGTGAAAATGCACGCACATCCCCTTTTTTATTCAGGTATACACAATTAACAAGTTACTTTGTGCAAGCAAAGGTGCAAATGGTCAAATCCCCCTCCTCCACTCCCAGTAACTCCTTTTGGAAGAGAACTTGGTCGTGGCAGGTGACGCACAGAGACAAAATGGTTTTCAAGAGACTGGCAGAGAGCTTTAAGCTGAATATCCTGTTTGATTCCGACTATGTGCGAGTCGTTCAAGTGCTGCTGGAACGCTGCCAAAGCAATTAAGGTTGCTGACTTGGCCATGAAGCTGAGAATATATACAACAATTTTACACCCCATCATGCTGTGGTAATGGGTACTTGCACCCAGAGATGAGGGAGGAACACGTATGGACTAAATCAATGGATGGTGTATTTACCAAGAGCAAACGGTTTGCAAATGAAATGTATAGCCCCTGCCACCAGACCAGCCCCAAAGCTGGGAAGGGCTCTGGGTATTGCTGGGTCCAGGACAGGTGAATGTTGGCTGGGTTTCCCAGTTTTCCTTTCATGTGGCAGGTCCCCAGAAGGAGCAGGCACTAAAAGATGCGAGACTGAGGCACAGCCTTCCAAATCTGGGGATGGTGATGCAGGAACGTGCACTCAGTTTACACATCTCCCAGCACAGTTAGGGAATGACATGGGAAAGAAACAAGCAGGTGCTGTGGCAGCCTTTGGGAAGGGCTACAGGAACACAGCCACACACACACAATTATTGTACAGCTCATGATTGCTTTGGGCTACGTGACCACCTTGATGGGGGACAGCACAAACATCTGCAAACATGTGAAGGGATGGATTTTCAGACTGAAGGGTACAGAGTTTACTGCAGCTCCAGGACAACAGCAGAGCTCCTGCACCAGCCAGCAGCCTCTACATATTGCTTAATATAATTATCAATAAATGGAGAAAAGGAAAAAAAAAAGGCAAGTAAATGAGGAGTTGCCATAGCAACTGTTACCTCCTAGGAATATGAAATATAGGGGACCACCCTCACCAAGGGAATGTATTTATTTATTGTTTCCTATTTTGAATGTTCAGCAAAGTTATGCTGCTGGACACTGCTGTGCTCACTGGCGACCTTTGCTGGGTAGCACTTGCATTTTGTTCGTGTGTTCTGCCTCCAGAGAGGGCCATAATTTCCAGCCCTGAGAAGCAAGACCAAAGGCAAACTCTCCGATCAGCATGGCAACATCTGCTCCTAATTCAAGAGCCTGCTGATGGTCAGCACTTCCCCTGCTCAATTACAACATGTTCCCAATTTATAAACCATCTAAATAACTGTTACAAGTAGAAAGAGAAATTCAATCCGATCTTAGCAGTGATGATAAGCATGTTAAACCCATGGGTTTCCCCCATTTGTTTGTGGATTTTTAACCAGGCACTGCTTTTGCCCTGAATCACCATTTCCCTGGTAGTGAACTTCCATGCCAAGTATTTTGTGGCACATGCCTAAAACACGCTGGCATTAACAGGACAAAAAGCACATGTCAAAACACTGAGCTGTGCAGAAATGGTGTCAAGTACATGATACAAGTATAAGCTTAACCTTTGAGCAATTCCAGCCTTTACACAATCAAATTTAGGCACATGTACATATAACAGTGTGACTGCTGCAGAGCTGAAAAATTTGGACGTGGAGCAAGGGGCACAATATCACTAGTTCAAGATCCTGATCAGCTTACAGGACACAAAGGCACACCAAAAAGAAGTGAACCCATGGCAGCTTCATTAATATAATAAAATACCAGAGATCATCTTCAGAGAATGTGGCATTTTGTAGAGACCCCATTTTTAGGAATGGACACCCCACAAGAGAAGGAAGCAAAGATGAAACTGCAAAGATTTAACAGTAGCAGGAGCAGCAACAATACAGTAAAATAAATAAAAAAACAACCTAAATTCCATGTAGCTGCCTCTATAAACCTAGATCATTTTCATGAACTCAGAAAATTATTTAATTTCTCACCTTGGTTGAGGCTAAGCTTTGTCTCTCTGACATCAGCAGACTGGTCCCTTTCTTCTCCATTTTTGACTACATTTTATTTCTTTTTCAGCTTATGCATTTCCCTTTCTATTCCTGGTGTAGTGTTCTTTGGAGATGCACTGCTAATTCTGCCAGCAGAGACAAGAGGTAGTTCATTCACACCACTTACCATTTCCTTGAATAACTATCTAAATAATATTTCTAATCCACAGAGTAATATTACATTAGCACAGTGCAAACACACTTGCATGTAAACATGAAATATAAACTTCTAAAAAAAAAAATCAATATTATCAGCTGGATGTAGAAACAGCATGACAATGCTGAAACACAAAATAAAACAATAATTAAAAAAAAAAAACAAACAAACCAACAGCCTCCACTCTCCTGTGCATTTCATTAAATGAAGCAGAATGGATTCAAATCAATCTAAGTCTATGCTAGCTTTAAAAAAAGAAAACAAATATTCAAGCTTACTCTGTCTTTTGGAAGCAGAGACAGAGAATTCAAATTATCCTTCCAAAAAAAATTCTCATTTTAGAAGTGTCATGCATTGAGCAGCGATATCTGAACAGTTGACAGTGGCAGTGCAACATTCCCTTGGTTGGGTTATACCACATGAAAGAAAGAAATTCACCCTTATTTTTCTACCTTGCAAAATGGAGATTTTTCTTTTTCCTGCCCCACAAGGTGCTTACTCAGTAACGTAATGGAACGAGACAGAAATTCTACGTGAGGGGAAGGGCAGTAACAACACAGCCCAGACGGCAGCGGCTCTGCCACCAACTCTGTTCTTCTTGAAGGAAGAGGGAGAGACAAGAAGCAGAAGTGTGAGGTAGGAGGGTGGGAGGGAGGAAGATGCATTACAGGACAGTCACACAACACACTCTTCCCTCCAGGCACAAGACGGCCAGTGACAGCAGTTGAGGCAGTAGGAGCTGCAGCCTTAAAAAAGACACATCCCCATTTCCTCTTTTCCTAGTATTTCCTTTCCTTAACTTTCTAGCTCGCTTTGCTGCCAAGGCTAAAATAGCACCTATCTGTGCATCACATCATCTCAGAGGGAGCTGTGAACTCCTGCGCTCGCCCGCCAGACGGGAGATGGGAGCCCGAGCGTGGCGCTGGGAAAACTCTCGGAAAAGGACTGAAAAATTGTCCCTTAAACACGGTTGAACTCCTGTCTCAGTCTCCAGTGCAGAATGGAATGGCTCCAAGAAGATGTGCTCAACCCACTGAGACAAGCCCAAATATAACCCACCCGACCCCAGAGCCTCTGCAGTGAATATTTGATTATTTTATCTGGGCAGAACAACGGCAGCAGGAGAAACCACCAGCACCCTCCGTTCCTCCCTGATCCTCAGGGACGTGGAAATCAGGGTGATCTCCTAGGACATGAGATAGTTGAGCCCAGGATTCAAGGACTCACAGAAGGAGAAGGGAAGGCGAGTTGGCAACTTTCACATTTTGAGCTTTGTGCTCGTAGGTGACACAGAGGACAAAGATCCTTCAAGCACAGCATCCTTTCACAGCTCTGCTCCTCCCGTTTAGCACTTCACTGCTTCTCCCACAAGTGTCTGGAATGACTACCCTGCATGAGGAGTGATGGAAGGGCTTGTCTGACATAACTTTTTTTTGTCCCACCCCAACAATTCTTTTTTGGCAAGTTTTGTTGATTTTGGCCTCTCCTTCCATTTCAAATGAGGAGAAAGAGAGATAGAGAAAAAAACTTTAGAAGCACGTCAATCCAAAGAAAGATATATTTCTGCTTTGGTTGCCAGCTTGGAAAATCAATTATTCAGGTTATTCATGCAGCCAAACTTGTAGGCAGAAAGGGACTGTCAGCTGAATTTCCTGATGGGACACCACAAATGCTGCACCGTCCTGCAGACCCTTTAGCAAAGCCCACTGAACCCAGCTCTGGGCTCCATCAGGAATGACTTGTAGCCATGTCCATGTCTGAAATCTCCACAGATGCGCACGAGAAACTCTGCACTGACAGGTTCACACCTCTGAAGTGCTGCCACATGACACAAACAGGCAAAAAATGACTCAGGAAGGGAAGGAGGGCACATCCGCGTCACCCCACCTTTATTTCAGCGTGGGGCAGAGCTCCAAGTGACTGCAAGACACAGCAACAACAGCAACAGTGAGAATTCTCAGTGCTCACACAGCCATGAGGTCTTTTTGATGTCAAGCACACTCAGTGACTGGTGATGGCAAAAGTGGGTGTGGGGAGAAGTTGTCAGGATTTGATGGTTTAAGTGAAAGATACTTCAAGGGAGAAGAAAATGTTCAAATTATAAAAAGCCCTATTTCACTCATGCACTTTAAAATGGCAGTAATCCATTTGATGCCAAAAAGAAGAAAGAAGGAAAAGAATCAAAGAACAATAAGAAAGATGCTCTGGCCTGTAATTGTACTCTCTTTTCTACAAAGTCTGCAGACCTTTTTCTTCCTATTTTACCCTGAATCTTCCACAGCTGCAAAAGCCCTCAAGCTACAGACAGGTTTCAGTCCAGTAAGACTGTCTGTGGCTTATTACAGCTGAACATCCATGATGAAGGACTGAAATATCCTCAAGTTTGCACACTTGAACAACACTAGAGATAAGAACAAACTTTAAAATCCTGGATAATCCTCACTTTACTAATAAGCAATTTTATCTAAATCCTCCTTAAAAAAAAATCGTGCTTCCCTGAGTGATACTAGGGGAAGGAAGTCACCACGTCCAATTTCCAGCTCTATTCAGCAAGTATTAACCTGAGCCACTGCCAAGTCATGAGGGCTCTTTTGTCCTCCTCATCACAGCTGCCAGGAGTTTCATCCTCATCCTTTCTCCTGACAATTGGAGGTTTAGCTCTCTCCAGGCTCCCTCCTGCATGGTGCCAGTTATCCTGCTCCCACTGGCCACCCCAGTGTAGGCTTCTGTCTCACAGCACCCACCTGTGGTATCACAACAATTATTCCCTCAACTCCCTTGGGAAGCAAAGAAGTGCAATTGTGCTCTACTGGCCCTGAAACTGCAGCAAAGGAAGGTGATGGACTTGCAAAGGCACTTGTATTTTGAGGCCCTCAGCACTGAAGTAAAAAAGTCCCCTTTTTGGGTACCCAGAGCAGAATCCACAATATCCAATGAAACCCCAAGACTCCCTTGTCTCCATTCACAAAGAAAGGCATTTTGGGACTAACACACTTGCACCAGGTGAGAACTGATCAGAATTCTTGGAGGAAGTAAAGCTTCATCGAAAATATGACAGTTAATTAATCAGCATGTTCTGAACCTTTCACTGAATGCAAAACACTTCCCAAAGGACCCTCCAGCAAGCATCGCCTCACAGCAGGACAAGCACACACAAAAGAAAGGCACTTTTCTCTTTATCTACACCCAAAGAAGTCTTCTGAGAGGCTTGTTCCATGATAAGATCCCCAGGAAACTACAGCGACTTCCAAACATCCAAACAAAACCTGTCACTGCCCATAATCAAACTGAGTGAAAGTGATGCATTTCTTCTAACAGGAGGAGGAGTCAGAGCAGGTCTTGGAGCCTAAGCCCAGAGCACCAATTCAAATAACATAATGCAAAATTAGTAATCAAGAAATGAGCCCAAGAAGCAGCTGATTAGATATGTCTGACTGCTCCAAATTTTGCACAGGCAGATGCACTGGCAGGGCAGCACAGCCACACTCACACATCCAACTTATTAAATCCCAACAGCACCAGAGGGATCGACCCTTTGGAAAGTGAGGGAAAAATGGGCACCACACAGGTTGTCCTTTACAGGAAGCAAACAGGGGCCTTTTCCAAGGTGAGTCATTATTAAATTGACTTGCGCTGTCGAGGTATGTATTGACCTGCAGGAGCTTCATTGTGTCGCTGCAGTTGCAACACAGTTGTTCAAATGTTAGCTGGAGCACAACCACAGCTTGAAAACATTTTCATTGTGGAAGCTCTGCCTGGCTTCAGTTTTAATTTCGTGCCCTTTTTAGAAGATTAACTGCGAACCACAGCGCCGCATTCCAGCTGGCTCTGCTCTGACAAAGCCAATCCAGCAGCAATGCAGGATTTCTGATCAAACCAGGATCTCCTAATGGCACAGAACGCTGTGTCCCCCCGTGGCTCACAGGGATGTGTCCCTCATTAGTGCAGCCATGTCAAAGGCAGGTTGCACACGTGGTTGGCAGGTGAGCTGGGGGGAGAAGAGCACCTCAGCAACGCCACGTACGCCAACCTCTCTGCCTGCTTATCTCTGCTCCCAGGTCTGGGCAGCACAAAACCAGTAAGCTGTAATTGTAATACACGGGATGAAAGACAATAATTAGTGCTGAAAATAAATTGAGTACAGTTAAACAATCTCCTTGCCGCAATCTTCAATTAAAAAAAAATGAAAGGAAATGAGTGAATAATTCCTTTCCTCCTCAGGGAATAAGGGAAACCAGATCTTCAGAAATAGGGAGCATAAACAGCCAGGCAAGATCTATTCCCAAACAAATTCATCTACAAGGCAAATACATTAGAAGTTTTTTTTCCATTAAAACATATTTGTTTCTCAGCTTATGAACCAAACAGAGCAAACTGCACATACATTTGAAATTCTACATTAAAAATGTGTGCAAACATTTCCAATAATCAAGATGACTGTGAAATGTTTGTGCCAAGTATTTCAATAGCTCTTCTTCATTTGAAGATGGTTCATATCCATCACATGGTATTGGTTCCAGGCCCAGTGTTTCAGCCTGAAGTACTCAAACATCATGAGTCAGTTCCCCTCAAAATCATTTCAGTGACTTAAAAAGAGACACAACACACACGTAACTCTTGGGTTTGTTTGAAACTGTCTTTTATCTCACATGAATCTATATCACTCATTTCCAGGCTGCTTTTTTTCTAACACTGAGAAGTTATGGGATTTCCTACAAAAATTAATACATTAAATGTGAAAAGGGCTATGTTTTCAAACTCATGTTAATCAAGGAACTGGAGGGTTAAAACACCATTTACGATGAAGGAATCCTGAAGGTCAGTTTGCTGATCCTTGATTGTGAAGGTGATTTGAAACCTCCCCGACTCCCACTCGACTTATTTGATAGTAGGGGGTGAAACACAGCAGGCAGAGGACAAGTGTCCCCCACAATGACACTGGCACTGCATGGGACACTCTTTACCTTAAGTTACTGAGCTGTCAAGTAAATAATGCTCCCAGGAAGGAGAACAGATCCCTGCAATGTGACGTGTCGGAGTGCAAACACACCTGGGCAAGCTCCAATTTCTGCTTAATCGGGGTTATGCCTTTGCACAGATGCCTCTTTCTAATATTCTAACTTGTTACTTTTATGGTATTTTCTCAGCAGCCATCACCCCTCCATCTCATGTCCAGCCTCTCCAAGATGTGGCAACGCCAGGCTGCCAGAGACAGCCACGCTGCCTAAACCTGCCAAACAGCAAAACTGGGAAATTTCAGCCTAAAAGGAGGTTTCACAAGCCTAAAACCCCCCACATCCAAAACCCAGCACAAAACCCCACCAACCCTTCAAACAAAATGAAAAAGAAAGGGCCAAGTGCTCATCGTGCATAGGGAGTAAGTGGATGCAGAGTTCTGCAGGGATTTTGTTTAGTTTTAAAGTCAAATGCTCTCTATCTCCTTGATAGACAGAACCTGTGGCTCTATCCTTCTAAATATCAGCATAAACAACATGAAAAGCTGCCCAGATATTTTTCCTTAATCTGAGCCTTAAGACAGCCTATTGTCACTTTGGTTTAAAGCCAGAGAAGCTCAGGATCAAAATATTCCAGCAAAGTAATGATTCTGCAGCCTGTTGGTCAGCAGTGTTATAAAAAAGAAAATAAAAAAATCCCACCCTTACCCTCTCCAGGGTTCGTAGGGGAGCGCTGCATAGAATTGTCACAATAAGTTAATATGACAGTATAAAAGCCAATACTCACCCTGGGATTACACAATAAATAGACTCCATTAAACTACTCTGTAAACTCTCCTGTGAGAAATTTCTCTTTGATCCAGAACTTAATAGGAATTATTTAATCATAATGAGATGGTAATAAAACAGCATCACCTGAATAAGCTATTTTATTACCTGTTTTATAATTAGCTCTTCTTCATTATAATTTCTTTCAGATACAGGAAACTGTGCTAAGGCACAGGGAAAATACAGAGGTGATTGATGACAGCAAATGTGGCCTCATGAAGGGAAAATTGTGCCTGACAAACCTGGTGGCCTTAATACTGCGATGGTGGATGAGGGAAGAACGACAGACGCTGTCTACCTGGACTTATGTAAAGCATCTGACCCCGCCCTGCACAACATCCTTGCCTCTAAATGGCCTGAGATGGGTTTGACAGGTGAGTTTGGGGATTTTTGCTGCGTTAATTTCCATTACCACAGCTACACAAGCACCCATGACTGCACCAAGGAAGTGACAGCAAAATCCAAGAAAAGCACCACCTACCCTGTCTGGTGTTTACAACCAAATCCACTGTTTAACCCTCCTATACTGATGATGTTAACACACTTTTTTCCCCAAAAGACCAAGAAAATTTGGTCAAAGAAAAAGTTGGTTCTTTGCTTTCTCCAACCTTGTGCCAAATGTGAAGTTCCTGCACCAAAGCAGTGTTTTGAAAGACTTACAAACTGCCAAGACATGACACAAGCCTGGAAAAACAGGATGTTTTTTCACCAAAGCCCATTGTTGAGTATGACTGGGCAACTGTTGCTGAAGCTTTCCAAAATGTACCTGGGGCACACAGGCCCCCACCACGCAAAACACTCACGTGAAGGATTTATTTGCCAAAGTTACTGGCAACCAAAAAAACGTCTCGAAAGGGAAAGTGTTGAGAATCCATAACTGAAAATAAGGGTAGAGCAGGTGCTATGTAAAAAGTAACGTGACATAATTAGATTGTACATTTCTGGAGAGGGTTTTTCATCACACAGACGTACAACCAGAAGTCCTCACAGAGCATCCCACAAGTTTTAGCAATCGTACACCCTGTTCAGCTGCACATCTCTTAAATAAGGCAGTGTTTCACCCTTATTTTTCCTCTGCTCTAAAGCTTTCAATAAAAGATATGAAATCTTGCCACTACTACGGATTTTTCTCCTTGTCCACACCTCCTCATGAGTATTTTCATGCAGATGCCACAAAATTTAGGAGTATTAGAATAATTCTGTAACTCTTTGGTCTTGCTAATAATTTCCCTTAGTGTAATATGAAATCCATCAGACTCCTTTTTTTTTCTATTTCATTTTATTTTAGGGCTGTCTTTGAGACCTCAAAAAAAGCATTAACAGATAACTTGACAAGCCTTGAAATGCTGTTGAGCTCATAACACAGAACTCGTGCCAGAAAGCAAAGCCCCGGCTGTAACATGGGAAGTGTTAGGCAAGTTTCACTCCAGTAAGAATGTAATTGGATTAAAACACATCATTTGATAATTTTGCAGTTAGTCACCGAAATAAGCATGTAAGTAATTTCAATTTTGCAGAAAACTAGTCATCTTAGCAGAGTTGTACAATTTGGTGAGGAATTATTTTTAGGAAATTTTGAAAGACAGCCCTATTTAAAATCCTGTCAAAGATGCAAGTGAAACAAACAACTAAATAAGTTGTACAAAATTCTGTCAATATCTCAATTTGTGAATTACTCAGTTCTTGATATTCAACTCTACAGGAGTGATCATGGGCTGGGGCCAAGAAGGGGCATGTGTGATAAATATCTCTCTTTTTATGCCTGCATAAAATGCTCCTCTAACATGAAGAAAAAAAAAAAGTAGACAAACAATCTGTGATGACAAACTAGCATTTAAAATTTCTAGGCTATCTAACCTCCTCTGCACGTACTCTGAACAAACACTAATAAAGTGTTCAGCACTACAATGTAGCTGTTTGGGTAGCTAAATAGTAATGGAGCAGATGCTTAATATCAGCCTTTAAGCCTCCAAATGTACAACTACAATTAATTGACAGCCCAATTTTGGAAGCTGAGTTGTTAGAAAAAGAAGTGTCTTTGAAATTCTGACTGCAGGCAGAATCTTTTTTTTGGAGGGGGGAGAGCGGTGTGTTATTTTAGCATAATTAAAACATTTTTAGTGCAGGCATCACCTTTACTGGTGCTCTTCCCACCTCATCCATCGGTATTGAATTCTACTTCTTTAGATTTTTGTTGTTACATGGAGGAAGTCAAAGTGTGAGCAACCCGGACTGTCTTTTTTTAAAAGGACAATTGCACTATTCAGCTCTTCCCAGTGTAAGCAATTTGAGGTTATCAGTCTGTTTGCATGTGTTTTCACTGTGCTCAGCACAATGAAACCCTGACCTTAATTACTGGCTATCATCATAAAACCACCATGGTTAGTACCCCCAGCACTGAGTCAGAGGCTTTGTTTTATACATGATTACCAGACAGTGAACCTTCCCTGATCAAACTGAGCGAAGCAGTGCTGAAAATAAAATAGCCATTTAAAACAAAATCAGTTTTCATAGTCTAAAGTGCTGCTGGAAATAGGACAATATGAGCTATTCGTTCCCGGCACTGTTGCTGCGAGTACAATCTATGGTTTATAATTAACAGATATACAACACTTTTCCCCTGCTGCCCCTTTTTTAAGCTCTCCTACATTTATGACTGTGCTAATTCCCAGTGGAAGTGCCTACACTGCAATGCTGCTGAAACTCCCCTCGTAGCACGGTCCTGCTAATACATGGCATTGATCCAGCAGCAATTACTGGCTGGGTGGTAGAAAAGTTACACTCATTATATCTTTGTTTTCCCCCTGTGCTGAGGGGTATCCATTTCTGGGGCTGTGGGATGTGTGCAGCACCTGCTGTCAAGGCTGATTGTGCTCCCATCACCGGTGACCAGACTGGGGGAATTGTGGCAAAGTCTGCACCAAATGCAAGGCAGGGCAGCCTTTCAAATGCACTACTGATGCACCTGGATCCTGACCAGTCTTGTGCCCTCATGAAGCCCTCTGGAGAGGGCAGGTATGAGAAAGAGTTTCTTCTCCCAGAGGGTGGTTGGCACTGAACAGGCTCCCCAGGGCAGTGGTCACAGCACCAAGGCTGCCAGAGCTCAAGAAGTGTTCGGACAACGCTCTCAGGCACATGGTGTGATTTTTGGGGATACAGGGCCAGGAGCTGGACGTGATGATCTTTACAGGTCCCTTCCAATTCAGCATATTCTGTAATTCTGTGAGGTGATGCCACCCAAGCAAAAAAAATCCAACACAAAAACCCTATCAGATTTTAGGGAGATCTTTCCTATCTCTGCCCAGTCACACTTCTCAAGCAAGGAGACGAAAAGAAAACACAAGAAAGCCAGGCAGGGTTGAATTACACTGTCACATCCATCACTCTGAACTCTATCAATTTCTTTATTTCTTCTGTACTATGAAGAGCAAAGTACACACCTTAATTTTGCTGACACTAACCCTGCTCAGTAAATAAGCATTCTGTATCAATATTTACTTCCCTCTGCACAAGGCAATAAACCACTGCTGGAATTCAAATCTTCATTGCTCCCTTTCAGAAGTCTCGGCTGCCCTGAAAAAAATCAATCAGCTGTAGCAGTCACTCCTGAAGGGTTCATAATAGCTCAGCTCAGGCACTGGGCAAACCTGAAGATTATCAACCAAAAGCTACTTCCCTATGAATGCTGCCCACTACTACAAATTCTTCTTAAATTTATCACCAGCTACTTGGAACAGCATCAGTTGCTGCTCAGAGTATTTAAAAAGGCTCAAGGGAACACCCAGACACAACAGGCTCAAAGGCACCTCTGTCCAAACCACACAGAGCTCAGACGGTCACAGTCTGAGAGCAAAACAGTCAGAGCACCCTTCCAGCTGGTGCTTCTTCAAGAAGCTCACCTCAAAACATGCTTGAAGCCCAACACGGAGCTGGTTGGGGGTCACCTGGGGAGAAAGGGAGTGCTGGAGCAGCCCACAGGAGCAGCAGTCAGCCAGGGAGCCCACTACAGCAGCTCCTGCAGGCAGCAGCAGTAAAGACAACAGTGGAAGACACAGAAAACTCACGGCTTTCACTTATATCACTGGTTTGGGTTTTTTGTTTGTTTGATATTTTCCCCCTCAAACACACTCTTCAAGGGAAGCTTTGCCCCTGCCAGAAGGAGGGGGGAGAGGGATTCAATTAATAAAAACAGATTACCTTTTACCAAGTTAAATAAAAGCCAATAAAAATGAAATACCAATGCACATGGCAGATTTATGCTAACCACTTCATTGCAAGAGAGAGACACCTGGGTATGATATTAAAAAAGATCAAATTAAACCTTAGTGACTGCAACAGCAGGTGACAGAGCAGCGCTTTCCCTTACAACACCTTGTGACTATAAAGTATATCCTTTCCTTCTCCTGAACCCACTTTTCAGGCAGCCTTTCTTGGAAAAACTAAATGCTATTTTCTGCACTTCTCCATGTCCTTGCATGGAGAAGGGGAAGAGGGCTAACACCAAAACCAGTTCCCAAACACAGGAACTGTTTCTCAGTTTCTCAGGAGTACTTCAGACCGGATTACAGGGCTACAGTTTCTAAATAATGGAAAATTTTTTTTTTTTTGCAAAGTACCACTCTCTGCTGCAGCTGAAGTTGTGCTGTAATAATATGTCTATAATGAAAACACAAAGCCATGTAAGGAGCCTTTTGTTTAGACACTACGAACAGTTTGACATCTTCCATCATAGCCAGCACAACGTCAGAAATTCTTTTATTAGCAGAAGTCACAAAGATGCAGAAAACAGTAAGACCCCATATTATGTAAATGCTAACTGGGGACAAACAGCTTAATGCCTAACAACAACAGCAGGCACTACAAATCTAACTGCTTGGGGTGAAGGGTGTTTTGCTTATTATTTCTGAGAAGTCATTATTACTTCAACCTTATTTACACACACAACATACAGAGCCAAATGCATCGAATCCTTGTTCTGTGCTATGCAGAAAACACTCCCTGGAAAAGAGAATTTCCCCTCTCTACCACAACACAGGCACAGTCCTCAAGGTTAAGATGGAGACAACCAACCAAAGGCTGCAGATCTGGCACTCAGGAAAACCTATGGAGTGCAGACAACCAGCTCCTGAGCGTGGAAGCTGCTGGATTTTTAGCAACCCGCCATCAAAACGTACTGTGACACCACAGCGTGTGCCTGCATGGGCGCCCACTGATTCCCTGGGTGTTTACTACAAGAGTGGGGCCTCAGCATCAATGGAGGAACCACTTCCCACCCCCGCCTCGATTTTGTGAAACGTCTAAAATTCAATTAGTTATGCTTTCTCTCTTCTTCCACAGCCTATGCAGTTGATTTCACACTGTGACAAATGCAGCTTGGCTTTGAATTCCAGCACTGAAAGTTGACTGCCCAAATGCGTGCAGAAAGCAAAAAGCAAAGTGATGCAATCACGAACAAGGTGAATTAATTTAAATTTTAAATCAACGCATGTAAAGCAGTTTTTTTAACACTACTCACTTTGGCTTTCTGCCCTCCGGAAAGAAGCACCAGTTTAAACGATCAGCAAACCCTCAATTTCACGTTTCTGGTTACGGACACAACATTCTATGTTTTATATCATCACAACACGGAGAATGTCAGAGATTAAGTGTCTATTTACCTTTTAGCACAGTGGCAGGACTGTTTAATTCCATGGCAGGATGTCCTAAATGACAAGCTGAGGATGAACAGTCCTTTGGCACATTGGGTACTTTAACATGCAGAAGTTAAATGACTTCATGAGCAGTACGTTACCCCAGGAGTCTCCTGCCATCCCAGCATGGAGGAAGGACACCAAGTGTGAGTGGTGGTCCCTGGGGGACAGGGGTGGGATGGTCCAGCACAGGTCCCTGTGGACACTGAACAGCTCCCGGGCTCAGGGGCACCGAGGGACAAGTGCTGAGGGTCTGTGGGTGACACAAAGTGGCTTTGGCTCCTTGTGGACTGAGGTCACCCCTGGAACAGAAGAGCTTGGGGTTCAGGGGGTCCCTCAAGGGTGTTCCAGCCACCCATTCCCACCGCTCCTTGCCCCAGGGTGTTCTGCCAAGCCCCAGGTGCAGCTCCCTGGGACCATTTCCAACTAATCCCCTGCTCTGAAGAGCCCTGGGCTGTCAGGGAGCTCTGTCACGACAGAGGGTGGTCCTCAGGAGAGTTCTATTGCCAACACAAAAGTGACAATAATTGTAACATTTTCTGCACTGCAACCCAGCCAAAGCTCTGAAACTGCAATAAGGTCATGCTTCTTCCCCCTGATTTAAGGGCTTTATATTGAAACACACTGACCTCTCTTCATCTAACTTGGTATGGTAACAATACACACGTACCCTTTACTTTCCAACCACTTTCACTTTCTTAATGGTATTTCCCAGAGTTTGGGCATTAAAAGAACAAACTCAGGACAGTTGCAGGATAAAGAGCAAGGCAAAGTGGTGCCTGCAAAGTCTTTGAGGACACAAACACTCATGTACAGCAGCCTGTCCACCCCAACCCCTATGCCCCAAACTGAAACTCATCAACACGCACTCGGGCCACGTAAACGTGTTCTTTTCTTTCTCTCAAGATGAGGGACCAGATGAATTTCACTGCACTTACTGTCTCACTTATCTGAGGTTCAGCCAGGACTGAGGAGCATTTAGTTGTGGTTGATCTATGCTACACTTAAACCAGAAATGTAGTTACAAGACCACCTGTACCACACCAGCTGCCATCTGCCCTCATGCTCCCACGACACTTGAACGGGGCATCTCAGGAGCCACAAAAATGGGCCACTTCAGTCTGAAGAGACTCAGCTCTATTTCTGGGGGCTGTGCCACACTGTGTGTGGATCAGTCCAGAGAGAAACACGCAGCAATCTCACAAATGGGTTGTAGAATGGATGCAGCTGGAGCACACCAAGCCAAGCCCCAGGAGTGCCTCCGACCACAGGCACCACCACCAGCAGGAGGGACCAACACAGACACAAGTGGAGACAAGCCACACTCATGGGTAACATGCCCAAATGTCCAAGGAAGGAGCAATCACTGCTTTGAACAGCTCTGCAAGGACACTCAAAAATCCTAAAGTGCTCCTCAACCACTTACAAAATCACAGACACAGTGAGCAGAGCAGGATGTGTGTCCTGGATGAACAGCAGTGAAATACTTCAGAGAGTGTCTGTGCCTGGAGAGCACAAGGTGCTGCTCTGGACTAATGCCCAGGAAGAAAAAATTTAGTAAACTCCAGCCCAACGTACAACCCAGCTTGCCAAAATCAGCGAGGTCCATTTGCCCAGAAGTGCTCCCTGTCTTCCCAGGCTCCCATTTCCCTGACTCTGTCCCTTACCAACACCATCTGCCCCAAAACTATCTGACACTTTCTAAGAGAAAGTGTCTGCAGAGATTGGGTGGAATTTCTTTGTTATGGTCAAAAGCATAAGCCACTTTTATTTGCCTTCTGCTAGGAACTGGAAATAAAGCAAATCTACTTACAAAACCAGTGTAAAGTGCTAATGTATTGCTGCATTATCTGAAAGATGGTTATTATAATCAAGACAGCTCTGCTTTACTCTGCAATCTCCTAATGAGAGACACTGGTAAATGTTATTCCAGATTTTTTTTTTTCTTTACAAAAAACCCCACCTTTCATTAATTTTTTTACTTCTTTATGTATAAACTGCATTAGACACAAACCTGACACAGGTTTATTGGATCTGCCTCTTGAGTAGAGCAGGCACCTCTTACAAAGGGGGAGATGTTAAAAATGTTTTAATAGCATGCCATTACTGCTGTTTTTCTTGTTGAGATTGAAAACTGCTTGACTTACTGCTTCAGGAGCAATGCACAAAACTGTTCTGTGTTTAAGCAGCCAGAAGCATTTGTCTCCTTAAACAAGACATTATAATCATTCCTTTTGTAGCTTACGAAAATAACATCCCAGAAAGACTCCTCTCTAAATAAGGATAAACAACATGGTGGCTTGATCACAGCATACTGCCAGAACAATCACACTTATAATCTTAGCACTGACAGCATATTTAGCAATCTCAGTTACAATTACTTGGGCTCATTTCACAATGTCCTCGGGATGATGATTCTGAGGATGTTAAGAAAGAATTCAGGAACTGTTTCCAGAGATACAAGCACAACTTGGCAGCAAAGAACAAGAGAAGTCAAAAGAAGTCACTTTAAAAGAACAGTATTTTTGAATGAAATCTCAATTTTTTAAATGCTTATCTGTGAGCAGTTTTTCTCAATATCTACTTGGAAGAGCATAAGGGAGAAGTTGGAGGGTTCTCTGCAGAATTTGTGAACTGAAGCCATGAGGCTACATTACAAGAAGTAATACCAACCCATTTTCCTAATGTTTAGTCCTTATTTTTATGGCATAAATATTTGCCACTAGTAAAAACTGCAGTGTCTGAGGTTCCCATGTCTCATTTCTGTCCTTTCAAATAAGAGCTCTTTCCAGTCTGGTAAGTTGATGGGAAGTTTGAAGCATGATTTGTTAAACCAGATCAGAGCAATAGCTCCTACTTCAGTACTAGTCATTTCTGAGACCAACGAAAGCAGATGCATGTTTTAAAATAATTTAAAAAGTGAAAATAGCCTGGCATCGTATTTTTCTTAAGCAAAATATTCAAATATAAGCAATGAAGTCTGAGGAGCGTAATCAAAAAGAAACACCTTCTTCTACATCAGAAATGCTCCAAACTGCTGTCTGTGTTGTTTCATCATTTTTTCCATTAAATCAGACACTTCTTCTAAATCAAGCCCTTGGGGAGTAGCAGACAAAAGTGATGAGAATGCAATGTGTGAATATAAAAGTGGAGCATGTGTTTTATAACTAACTCTGTTCAGAGATCAAGGGAAATGTCACCGTTTATAGCCATCAGTAAAGAATCAATGTAATTATATTTGTAGTATCAATTCAGGTCAATATTCTAATACACACACCGTGAAGCCACAATTACAACTTACATCTGCATCGAACGGTGCATTTACCTCTTAACCTTAAGTAAGAAAAACAAAACAAAAAGCTCTTGTTTTCTTTTCTCCCACACATACACCCTCTCATTATTTCAATCTTGAAACGAGATGTAGTTGAGCCACTTGGATTAAGTCAGAAAATAACACCGTGCAACTGGATTTGCTCTGAAACCTCAGACATCTGGGTTCATGAGGGAGACCAGAGCATCAGCGCTTTAAGGCTTTGAGACCTGGATGCAGTAAAAACCTTCACTGAATTCCCAGACTTGGAGCAATTCCCACTCCAAAAAATCTAAGAGCGCTGGACCAGGATCCTTTTCTCCACTTGTTCACCCCAGGCACTGCCAGCCTGATACCTTTTGGGAGGGTTGAATTTCAGGGGAACCAATCTCTGCCACCGTCACACCAAGCTGCAAACTTGCAAACCAAGTTGTGTCCATGAAAAATGGTATGACAACCCATAATCCTCCCTCCATGTTTTTTACTATAAAGGCTAAAATTATATATATTTTCACAGTAATATTTCTGTAGCACCATCAAGGATTGGTTGAGATGAACAAGCATCAGATTGTTTCTACCTGCCCACAGACTGACACACAATTTACCAGGTAATGTGACTTTGTAGTCAACAACATGAGAAAAAAAACCCACAAACCCCGCATTAAAAACGTGATTCTTGGTTTTACTCTATTCAGTCTTTACCTTCAGTCAGCCTCAGACCTGGATCTAAATTAAAAATCCATTTTGCATGTGAGTCTACCTCCTCCTTCAGGAGCCCACCAACACTCATTTAGCATTCACAAAATTCACAGATAAAAACGTTCTTACAAACTCAGAAAGGACAGCAAATCTGCGACAGATTTTACCAAAAACCGAAGCTTAGGAGTTTTACTTGTTCCACAGGCATCCAACTTTTCAGCATTCAGAGAACTTTTCTGCAGTTTCAGAATGGAGACACTTACCTAAGGAAAACAAAAGTAATAAAGGACACATTAGGCAGAGCTAAAACTTCTGGGAAAGTTTTGCTTTTTAAATTGTGGGATTGTGTTGGACAAGCTTTCATTATAGATTAAAATTACATCTCATAAATACTTTATTATAGCAAGGTTTCATTGATAAACAGATATCAAGTATTAATACACCATTAATGCGTATTTTGCAGAATGGCTAACCAATTTTAAAAAGTTCAACAAAACTGGAAATTGCTGATGCTTATCACAACTTTCAGCAGGGATTTGTTAATACTCTCAATTTAGGTTTAATCAACCCCTTGCTCACCAGCTGGTAAAGCAAGCCCCAAGCCCAGACTTTTACAAACCCACATGCACTAGGCAAGCTGATATCAAAGCAAAACTTAAATATTAAGGTTCAAATTCAGGGTGCCACCCATTCCAATCATTTTCAAACAGCAGCTCCACCTCTGGAAGCAACAAAGATCAGCACAATCAGAAGCAACACCTGGAGCAAAGGCTGAGGGCAATGAGGTAGAGCAGGAAACACCACAGAAAACTCACTGGAAAGAAGAGTGGGGGGAAATGTGGTAGGAAGGGAATGTATAAATCTGTTTTAATTATCTGTCAAACCTGTTCATTTTCACCCTTGCCTGAGAAGAACTTCCCCGTAACACCACTTAGAGCGGATGTTTCATTCACCCAAAGTGTCCTTGTGATGAGAGCTGGTAAAAATCTGGGAGAGGAGCTCAGCACGTGTGGCTCCCAGTCCTTAATCCTGCTGTTCCAGACAGGATTTTAGCACAGACTGAAGTCCCAGTGACTCAACTGGACTTATGCAGATACATAAAGCTGAACATCAGCTTAAGGGCTACCTGGAAGGAGAGTCTAATGGCTTACATCAGTCTCCCCCATTTCTCCACCAAACAAGGTAGCAATTCTAAGTTTAACGAAAAAAAAGAGGAAAAAAAAAGCAAAGAGGAAAAAAAAGAAAAAATAGAAAGTCTGCAATGCTGTTTTGATCCTTCTAAGCCTTCAGGACAAATGCTTTACAGACCTTCTAGTCTTACAGAGTGCAATTTATGAAGATTAAAGATTAACATTTATAGAAAAATGCCTTTCCTTAATACTGTAGGGATGCCATAAAAAGTAATACTTTTCATTATAATACCACTTTATGGTACATGAGAGCTTTGGTACCCCACAGGTCTTTTCCTCCTCAGTATCTGGAGGGGAAAGAACACAGATTGCAAAAAGTAGATGCTTCTTTCTTTCTTTTTCCAGCTCAGCAAATATATATCATTACTTCAGTCCCTTCAAGGTGAGCTTTGTTGTGAAGAGAGATAAGGCCCAAAGCAGAGGCAAGGCTGGAACAAAATTAGTCATTGTATATGCATTTTTATCCGTTTTGACAATGTAGAATTTTAATGAAGGAATGCTACAAGGATTCTGCTCTGAAACAAGCAGTTTAATTCTCTCTGTAATTCGGAAAGCAAGTTTAAGTAATGACTTTATAATTCTTAATTATCATGGAAGAATCCTTTTTACATTCTCTTTTTCTTCATTACTCCAGTATATCCCACCAGAAATTTAATTTTCATTTTCAGCTTCGGCAATAATATTTTTCATTATTTGGCAAATAAAAAGCATTACAATGAACGAATTAGAGAGGGGCACATGCGTGAAATGGCATCCTCTAGATTATATTTGTCTCAGTTTTGCACCCAAGCAACTTTTAATTTTTCTTTTTTTTTTTTTTTCCAGTGGTTGTAACAAGTGCTTTTCCAGCCCTTTTTCTCTTAACATGACAGCCCTGCACTGTGCAGCCACCTCTGCCCCACTGACCCACTCACTGCTTCTCACGCTGCACTACAAGGGATTCCCCACTGGTTTATCCCCTCTGCCCCTCCCTAAAAACAGAACAGGAGTAGAAGTGACAGGATGGATTTACAGCCAGGTCAGTGGGGATGAGTATTTGCAAGGTCTGTTCTCATTCCTGCTCCCAGGGCTGTTGGGTGCCCAACACAGCCCATCCTGGTGCTGAAGACAATTGGAATTGGGGAGATTTGCCTCCAAAAACTGCCTCAACTTTGCCCAATTCTACACCTGCTGCCCTACTAAATCCTGTGAACTCTGACACTGAGTTTGTACCCATTTGGCTGAAACTCCAGGAATAGGCAGCAAACAGCTCTTCATCTCTGCCCATGTAGAAGTTAGAGTTTAGCACAATAAAATAAAATAAAATAAACCCAAACCCTCAGAACTAATTATCTGCAATATGTATTCTTATTTTTATACGATCTCGGCACTTGCCATCAAAATATCATGCTCATAAAAAATAGATTTGCCTCCTATACAGATGATCTATTACCACCACAGCTCGTGTTATTTCCTCAGAAGAAAATGAAAAGCTCCATTTGAAACTCACTTAGCAGCTGGTTATTCTGCATTTCATACAGAAAGCAACACCCGTAAAGGTGAAAATGAATAATGATCCATTTGCAAAGAAGTCACAAAAATTCAAATGCAGGACTTATCCAGAGCTTTGATACTCCAATCCTCTTAGAGAGTTTGTAAAATAATGCTCTGCGCACTAAAAAAATAAAAATAAAATCATTCCACCCACTACACAAAACCAAAGGAAATTCACTTTATAAAAGAAAAATGAATTGAACAAATTTGGAGGCCTGGTAGGCCTGTAATTCATTAGGAGCAGCCCTGGGGTCCCTTGGGAACAGCCTCACACACTCTGCAGAGCTGGGAAATGTGCAGTTAGAAACTGGAATCAGCTGAAAACCTGCAAATCCAAAGAACGGCTCTCTCTGTTTAATTCCTTTCATCGCTTCAGTTGGCTTTGGCAGCTCTCTCCCCTCGTGCTCTGCACCCAGAAGTTTGTTCCACTCCTGTCTCTTCATCAGACCAAGCCTGTTTTGACCTCCAGGGTGGCTCCAGCCCAGGCCACCCCCGTCCATCCTCAGCCTCCTCCCACACACACCGTCCACCCACTCCAGCCCTGTCCACTTGGCAGTTCTGGGGGGATATGAGATCCTACCAGACTGCAGAGCATGAGCTCCAACATCTGTGCCTCCCTGACACAGAGAGCCAAAACACACCACTCTGCAGCACAGTGAAAGAAAATAAAAAGAGGCAGAATGGACTTGGTCACCTCTCTGAACGGCAGGGGGTTGGAACCAGATGTTTTTTAAGGCTCCTTCCAACCTCCACTTTTGTAGGATTCTATAATTGAAACCAATCCCTCAAGGATGGCCAACTTGGCCAGCACAGACTCAGCTTCCTCCTAAGGTAACCAAGCCCGTTAGAAGTGAGACAAGACACCAAAGTACCAGTGAAAGTGCGACAGTGCCAAAAGCTGTTGCATTTTGTAGAAAAATTCTCTCCTCGATAAATATTTTGCCTTGTCTTTACAGTTTTATAAAAAAGACTCAGGTCCATATTCTGTTTTTCTTCTTCAACAGAGCTTGACCATAGACTCAGAAGCAAAGAAACAAACACATCCTCGTCCAGCAGAGAAGCTGCTGGGCGTGAAGTTTTATTGAGACAAACTCCATCAGGGAAAGAAGTTGTGTGGAACAACAGCGGACTTGGGCTGGAAACACAGTGATAAACATCTGAGCTGAGTTTACAGTCCAGTGGCAGTACAAATGGTGCTGAACACCTCTCACAGATCTGCCTGGCCTAGCTCAAGCTTGTCAGACTGAGAACTTGCATAAGGATTTGTGTGCAGCATCCCAGATTACCCAGGAGATGCCGGAGCTATCGCAGTGTGGGCTGGATTGCTGAAGTGGTGCAGCCAAGTTTAACCGGCAGGGACAGGAAAGCTTTCAGAGAGCAGACACACAAGTGTATGAAAGACACAACCCACCAGCAAAGGTTCATATTACCCCTTTATGTACGTACAATATGGAAAACACTAGTTGCATTTTAAATTTTTAATGCACCTCAAAGTTTACAGAATTTTTTATTTTTGCTAAAAGGGAGCTTCTAGGCAACGTTGCTGCCGGTGCACCTTGAAACACGCCATCTCTTTTTAAACAGCTACAATGAATTGGGTGATGCACGTCAAGAAAGTTAGACTGCTTCTAGCTGCTGGGGTAAAATAGGTCAGGAGAGCAGGATACAAGCAGACTAACCCCCACTGACTGGAGTTACATCTAAAATTCTGGGCTGTACCCCACATTTTTCAAGCTGTCCTTCCATTAAAGCACCCACTGCAGACAAGAAGTACAGAACAGCATGTGGTGCAGCTGTAAAGGTGTTCTGGCATCTGAAAAAGGTGATAAAAGCACCAGGGGAAAGCAAAGCTTGGAGGCACCTCATTCTCAGCCAAAAAGGGAATCATCCTCTGAAATGAAATGAATTGATGGGGACAAATATGGTCAGGGTCAAGAGGAATGATCCGTATTAACTGCTGTCATGTCTGAAATGTTGTGGAGCACAATCCAAACAATGAGAACATGAAGACATGTGTGGATTATATTGAAAACATGCTCCTGCCAGGAAACACAGCACAAACTAATCCATTCTCTGAATATGCAGTGAATTTGAGGGAAAACAAATAGATCTTTAACCAATCTGATTCTAACTCCTTAAATTCCTCTTCAGTAATGGTAAAGGCTTAGCAAACATTACCAAAAAAAATACTTAGGATTTGTGTCTGCCCTAAAAGATCTCCAGTCCCCAAAGGACAACCTGTACCAAGACAGGGTAAAGCCTAAAAGAGGGGCCCCATTCCAGCAGCAATGCACTTTAGTCTCCTGTGCAACATAATGAGCTCAGGAGCATTTCACTACTGTATAAGAGCTGACATTTTACATGTAATGCCTGATTAATTTGTCCCTGAATCAGATAAAGACTTCTGGTCAGAAATGGGTCAGGTTGACCAGAATTAGCAGTTGGGAAGAAAACCGTGGTAGGAGGGATGAGTGAAAAACTGCAGCATCACAGGGAATCAGAGTCATGTGCTATTGTTCTCCTCCAGAGAACAATAAACTACTCAACAGGTACAAGATCACAGTGTTCTGAGTAACCTACAAAAGTCTTCCCTTTTTGCTTCAGAAATTATTAATTTTTCAACCTCCCATTAAAAAATATATATATAAAGGAGAATAAAACCCTGTCAGTCACAAACCCCACAGCATCTTCACCAGTACACCTTGGCAGACAACCTCCCAAGGAACACGCACACGTAGCAGACCCCTCTGTGACACCACACTGACACTCTGCAATAGCTACTCCAGCTGAAGCCCCAGAGATAAATGCTACAAAAACCAGCCAAATTACAATAGGACTCTGTATAGCAGGGCAACAGAACATACAATTACTGTAACCTTGCCCTGAGGCATTCACAGTGAGATTAAAAAAAAACTACCCTGCATTTAAGTATTTAACAGTTTTTTTCCTTAAGAGGAGAAAAAGAAGAGGCTCATTTTCCTGCTCCTTCCAAAGCAGGCAGCATTGGGGTGGACTGATCAGACAGAGGGAGACTGAATGATGGGTCTCCTTCATGAAGGACAGGTTTGTTGGGCAGATACTGCACACAGTGGTTTTCCTCTTGTATGGGAGGGAAGAAGGACAGTGCAGAATTGCAGCAGCTTGTTAGTAAATGAGAGAGACAGATAACGAGTGGAGAGAAAGCAGTCACTCCCTTAGCCCAGACAATGACCATACTCCAGTTTGGAGAATCTTTTAGGGTCTGCAGAAATTGGTTCCCTAAAGACCGTAGTAAAGACCTTGAATTATCCCTGACACCATCCCTGGGGTGTCTGCCCCTCAATCACAGCCAAGATTTGCAGCATATCCTGAAACACCTGTGCCTGAGGCATGACAAATGTATAGCACTTGGGTATTTATGTCAGCTAGTGAAGACTCCACAGCCCACTTCCAAACACCAAAGGAAACCAAAAGGAGGCTGAAAAGACCAGGCAGAGCCTCCATGACTGGGTCTGCTCAGAACTAGTCTCTGTTGCAACAGAAAATCCTGCAGGATGTAAGGAGTGACATGGAATAATCTCTTAATAAAAATCTAATTTAGTTATTTCTCCTAAAAGAGACTTGGAATCCTGTTCCCATCCAAATATAAAATGCTCAGTTATTAAGCTGAACTGGCTAATTCTTTGTAGGTATTTCATTCTTGTTCAGTAATATCCTCAACATCACCTTAACAGTTGAGCAACCAACCGAGAGAATGGCATTTACTCCCAGGTACTGCTTAAGCAAAATAAATCTTTTACTTTTTTACTTCTTTTCTAATTGGTAAAAAGGAACTTACCTCTATGGATCCTGTCTAGACAACCATCATAAAGCCTCTGCTATCCACCACTTCGCTTCATCACACACCCAGACGCACAAAAACCTGTTCTTGAGAATATCAGACACAGAGAATACCACAATACTTTGTGCACATCTATGGGAGGTTAATGCCAAGTGAGGCCCAAGAAACACACACTTGTGCACGTCAGCCAAACCAAACAGCAAGAGGGAGAAAAAATAAAATGAAAAGCACCAAAATAAAACCCCTCTGACCCTTTGAATTAAAGCGATTCCCCTGTTTTTAGAGGAGGAGGGGAAGAACCAAATTTTGGAACTGTGCTGCTGGGACATGTACCCCCCAAACTCACAGGTGTTCACCGCTCAGGAGTTAAACCTCTTGCCAAAGTTATCACACTAAAAATGAGTCTAGCCCGTTTCCCTCCATAACTGAGCTGCTCTTTGGGAGACTCCCAATCAACCCAGCTCTAACTGCAAAGAACCAGTCTGTGGAAAAACATTTACAAACAGCATAGCATTAGCATAGATATCAGCTATTATTTCTTAAAAATAGGACTTTCTATTGCCCCACAGAGAAGCTCAAAGAAAAATAAATCTTTCCTCCTTAAAGATCTGAAGATGAAGAACCCAAAACTCTGTGATACCTCATAATGCAGCCCAATCCTCCTCAAGAGCTATTTTATGCAGAAACAGGCTTTGATGCAAGAGGAATTAAAAGGACAATATTAACGAGAAAAATTGGATACTATTTCATCTCATTCTCTCCAATAGTGCCATTAGCGGCACTTAAAATAATGATAATTCAGGATTATTTTAATTATGTTTCACGCTATTTCAGGGCACACTAATGAAGGGCAGGGATAAAGGAGCAGTTCATTGTGGTGGGCGCTGTCAGTGCTTCCCAGCACCCCACATCTGGGACGCAGAACTCAACTCCTCACCCTCACTATTAATTCCCTGTTAACACCTCTAACTCAAGGGCTGTCAACTCCTAGAATCCTGGCCAAATTCCAACTGGATAATTAGATTGTGTCTAAAGTGCTTATTTATTCCCTGAGTTTTAATTGGATAAACACATACATTTTCTTTTCTGGATAGTCACGACTGTTGCTGAACATTTTTCAGTCCTTTCAGCGCTTACTCCCCAGCTGACTGATGCTGCTCCAGGTCAGACCAACTCTATCATGTCCTAATACTACGCTGGCTAATCGTCCCCAGATTTCTATCGACAGAAACACTACAACTAAAAAGAACAAAGGATTTCATCCTCCTTCAAAATTAGATCATAAAGCATTTCCAAATCAAATTTTCCCCCTCTATGTTTATTAATAATTTTGAAGCTTGTCTATCCTCAAACCTAGCAGCAAATTAATTCTTAGTGTACCACTTGCAAATTTCATGCATTATAACATAGCCTTCAGTTTAATAAAACACACTTTCATATGCCAATTTTTTTTTCCAGATTTCACTTTCATGCACCATAACAATGTTTCTTTTATCTCCACCATCAGCAAAACACTGTTATTAATCATTTATACTCCCATATGGACCCAAAGCTTGAAGAGGTGGTTTCAGACACACAGGACAGCATTCACACCTTTTTATGGGGTGTGAAGTTGAGAGGCGTAGACAGGAACCCAAACTTCCACTTCACTACTGCAGTCTCTGCACGATGAGTCAGAGTCCTCAGAAAACTTCCTGGACTATCTAAAGAACTTCAGTCCCCAACAGACTCCTGAATTAGATGCCTGTTTTGAGATGGTGTCTGTGTCTCCTATTTTCTATTGGATTAATTGGAAAAAGTGTCTAAAGCTGCTGGATTTCTTAGGGGGAAAAGAACCCTCATTGTCTACTATTAATTTTTACAGGCTCACAATTTTTTTTTTTTTTTTTTTGTAATCAGACAACTAAAACACTAGTTTCTGCATATTTTTATAACTTTGACAATTGCTTTAAAACAGGAACAAAACGCTCAACTTGAATGTTCCTATTCATAACACGTTAAGTATCTGAGGAAATCAAAAACTGATCCTTTGCGCAGCCTGTTTCATACTCATAATTAAAAAGCAGATTTTGATGTACAGTAAGCACATCAGACAGATAATTAATTGCCTTTATAGCACAGGATACTCTGCTACAAATGTCTGTACCAAGAAAACTGAAGATACCATTTCTACTGAGCATTACTAAACCCATTAGAAATATAACAGAGCAGAGCACTTTTGCTGTCCCTCCCTACTCCCAAGTATCCTGCTGAGAATATATTTATCCTGAGATGGCTAAAAACCATAAATGTTGAATCATCATCACATTCTGGATGATCTTCTTTTAACCTAATCAGCCTAAACTAGGAACTGAAAAGTGCATGTTACTGTAGTAGAGGCATCATCATGCACATCAGGTCCAGCAGATAAAAGGGCTCTGAGGCACAGCATTCTACAGGAAATGAAGCGTCAGTGATGAACATCGGTCTCTCATTTTAAATATTAAAACAGGCCACGGGACTTTGCCCTTTCTAACTGGGACTGAAGAGACAATTTGAAAGGTTAATTAAATGACTGACACGTAGGGGCAACACGGTGCAGGATCTGCAGAATAAGGTCTGTCCATGGAAATACGTGGCTGTGAGTCTGCAGGGCAGGACCAGAAGTCACAGCAACATAAGGACATTTGGGAAAGTTGAGGCAAATCCACTAATGGGGTGCAGCCACCGTGCAGGAGTCGCAGCACATTAAATCCCAGCAGGAGCATTCCCACGGGAGAGCACAGACACCCTCCTGGGTTTCAGCTTTCGAGCTGTTTTTCTCCTCAACGTCAACATCCACACACCATTTAATGTGCTTTAACTTGTGCTGCACAGCCACCACAGGAACACTTTGTGGTGCTTCTCCAAGCAAACAAGGCTGGTGGTTTTACACCACACATATCTCACAACTGGAGCTTCTGTTTCCTCCACATCCACATTTCACCTTACAGATTATTTCCTTGTAGAGGTACTGCAGAGCATACAGCAGATGAGATGGAAAGCAGTTTGGTCCCACCCATTCTGTCACGAGAACCTGCAGCCCTTTCTGTCTCTCTGCAGTCCAGTCTCCACAGGCATCACTTCACAAAATTAAATAAAACATCGCAGAGCTTTTGTGTTTTTCCTGACTCAGGTACAGGAGTGGTGAACAGCAGCAGAGCTGAAGATATGAACTCTAACTGGGCTTTTTTATATCTGCACCTTTGTCCTCATAAAATTCAACTTCTCCCTTATTATATCTCCATATATATATATTAGTGATTGACGTATAAACACCTGGAAGAATTTTTAGTGCCTCACACAGTTTTACATCACTTACACGAACGACATCTATTTTAATAAGATTCAAGCCATCATCTCCAAGAAACTTTTTTCCTCTCCTCTTTTCTCTAAATTTTTCTTGCTTTTTTAAAGCAAGCTGGCCAAGAAACTTTCCACACAAAGAAGACAGATTTTTTTTCATCCTAGTTATTCAACAGGGAAAAAGAAATCCATACATTTATTGCAGCCTTCAATTCCTACTACAGTGTCTTGAAGTGTTCAACAATTCCATAAAAGCTTTGTAGTGAGAAATAAAATCTGCCATTCCACTACTAAGACTTCCCTCTGTTGTAACACAGGCCACAGGAGCAGTCCTTTGAAGCAGTAAACAAAAAATGCTCAAGGCATTAAAAATAATATTTTGAAAAAGAAAAAAAAAAGGAATTAAATGTTGGAAACAATCATAATTATGTTTTAAAGAGAGGGTTTGATTGCATAACTTCAGTTACCTAGGGCACACTAAATACCAAATTCATAACTCTCCCCCATAAGAGAGAAAAGGGAGAAGTCTTAATAATCTAAAATATATTACAGTATCTTTCTCTATTTGGAGTGAATCAATGATATTTATAGCCCCAGAGGTATTGAATTTCTTTTGTATCAAAGAACACCAATAATAATGTACAAGTCCATTATGGAAGTGCATCTCAAGAAAGTGAGCACTGACTAAAACTACAAAAAAAGGAAAAATCTAAACTCAGTATCTCTGATCCCAAGAAAACATGTCAATCTTCTCCCACCAGATGCAACAATCAAATAATCTCAGGTGTTTGTAGCTCACCAAGAAAAAATGGGATGAAAAATGGAGAACAGTAGCTATCAAATGTTTTACATAGTTTGACGGGAAAACTTTACAGCTTAACTTCACCAAAAAATATATTCTAAGCAAATTAGAGTTGCTTAAAAGATTGTGCATATATCTAAAAGAAAGAAACAGGAGACAGCAAAGAGTTTGCATTGATTGTGGAATCTGAAGTGATTCAGAGATACAAGCACTCTCTAGAAGCAGGATAGAAGGTATGACCAGGAAAGAGGGAAGCATCTGGCCTGGGAACGACACAGACCTTCAGCTGAATGATATTTTACCTGCAAAAGGAGCAGTTCACTCTCTGGTTGCTCCCCGACACCCATGAAGAGTGTCCTCAGGCATCATCCAGTAGTTGTAGAAGGGACGGATGAGAGTCCTTAAATAATTAGAGCTGCTGGAATGTCAGCAGCAGGTGACGCCATAGAGGACAACGCATCCCTACCCTACTGTTAATAGGAGATGCTGATTTTGTGAAGCCTTTTCTTTTGTGTTCTGTTTTCTGCATTAACTATATAAAGTAGAGAAAAGACCCACAAAGAACTTGGCAAGCAGGGCATCGAAACAGAACTGGTTACCGTGGCATTGGCATCCAAGTTGCATCCAAAGTTGCAAACTACTGCACACCTTCTTTCGTGGGACTTTTAAATACTGGCTAAGGCAGTCAACCAACTGAAATAATGGGAATTTAGGCACATAGGATGTTAGACTTAGCTTGCTTCTTTTGAAAAATCAGCATCTAACTTGATTCCTGTTTTCAAGGACGAAAATAACCCCCTCAACTTAAGGTTGTCAAGGGCACGATGCAAATTCCAGCCGGTGCTAAAATCAAGCTCAGCAGATGGGCCTGACATCATCCCAGGGCAGCACGTGCCGTGGAACCCACCATGGCTACTCAGCAGGGAGACAACCATGACAAGAGTTCTCTCAAGGGTCTTAATAAAGAATAGATTTCCTATTTAAAGGAACAACAGATACTGGGCACAGCTAAGCAAAAAGTGCTGCTTATATTACCAAGAAGAATTCAAACGTTGTGCCCAGTGCACTCCAGATAGCCAAGGAGACAGTGTTCTTGCCCCCAGAATTTTCTGGGTCAAAGCATAAAGCAAGCACATGGAATGGAAATGAACATAACAAATCAGTACTTCATGAGCTGTAAGCGGCATTGCTGGCCTTCTAGAATAATAACTGATTATTGTGAAATTGTGAGAAGTCATTACACTGTAAAGGAAAAAAGATCCTGGATATCAGAAAGGGCTCACACTTAAATCTATATGCAATATGAATTAATTTTGTTTCTCTTTATACTTTGCTATTCTTAGACAGATAACGGCTTCATGACACCTGATTTATTGTCCATATGTATCAAAATAGGAATGTGCTCTTAGGTTTCAAAGCATTAAATGAGATTTACTCCACAGTAACTTCATTCTGACTTACCGAAGCAGGATTTTCCATGCCCGGCACTTCTGCCACAATAGAAAATCTTCTCCAAGAAATGCAGAGCTTAGTGAAAAAGTTACTATTACCAGTGTCTTGATACTTAATATTGACAGCCTGGGCCAGCCAACGTAACTGTCTATGACTAGAACTGTCTGGAGGAAATAATGGATTAAAAGGAGTGGAAACAGTGGAACACAGCTGAAAAGAGGTGAGTGCTGTCCTTAGTACACCCGAGGGCTCACAGAACCCCAGGCTGCTCCCTGCCCAATGCCAGGGCAGGAGGTGATGGGCATGGGGCTGGTTTGGGCTGGGAGAGTTAATTTTCTTCATGATATGGGCCATGGTTTGGATTTGTGCTGAAAATGGTTTGATCAGCCAGGGATATTTTGGCCACTGCTGGGCAGGGCTTTCACAGCATCAGGGCCTTTTCTGCTCCTCAGCCCACCTGTGAGGAGGCTGGGGGTGCACAAGGAGTTTGGGGGACATTTCAGACCATGTGGTGTCATGCTCAGCATACAGAGCTGGGGCAAGAAGGAGGAATTGGGGATGCTCAGAATTAGGGCATCTGTGTTCCCCAGTCACCATCACATGTGATGGAGTCCTGATTTCCTGAGGATGGCTGAACACCTGCTGATGGGAAGCGGTTAATGAACTCCTTACTTTGCTTTGCTTGTGGGCACAGCTTTTGCTTTCCCTGTTCAACTGTCTTTATCCAGGAGTTTTTTCCCTTTTTTTCCCCCACTCTTTTCCCCATCCCACTGCAGGGGAGTGGGTGAGCAGCTGTGTGGGGCTGAGCCACGGCCAGGGTGAAACCATCACAGGCACAAACTGAAATGCAGGAAACTCCATTGAAACATGACAAGAAACCACATGATCTCCACAGGTGATGTCCAGTCTCAACTAATTCACGGTTCTGCGACCTCCAACACGTTTACTGTTCATGCACATGAGTATTACCAGCACAATATTTAATAACTATATCCTTAGCTACATATAGATTTTGAATCCAATTTAAGAGAATGATGAAACATCCTGGATTTTAATGGGTGGTCACAGTGACAGTCGGGTCAATACAACCCCTGATTCATTCCTCACATTGCTTTCTTCTGTTCTCACAAAATAAATCATGCCAAAAGAACATGCAAGTGTTTTATAGCATTTTAACTGCTGTATATAAAGGTATTTCATGACGTTTCTGTGAAATAAAGAATATATTTTCCATATTAGAAAAATCAGAGAAACTCAGGGACAGCTTATAATGTGATTTTCCAAGGGCTATGTATAGCTAGATAATAACTGAAATATATTCACGAAAAAAAACTAAAAGAGCAACAACAGGAAATCCTCCATACAGCACACACCCATGAAGTACTTTACTAGCTTTGGCCACTCTTCCAAAAATTTATTCATAACCAAATAGAAAATTCAGATTCTTATTCTGAATGCATGTACGTTCCAGACCCTTTGTCTGCATTTTGTGTCAGATGCTGCTCAGTACCTACTTGCCACTTGTTTCACTGCTCCATAAAGCTTTGCAATCCTAAATTCTATGCAAATAGCTATAAAATTATGCAGTTGGAAGAAGGAACAAGCTGTGTCCATCACTTTAAAGATGTGCAGTCGTGAAGAGATATTGCTCTGTGCAAGGAGCGCTTCTGTTCTGATTCCCTCCTTTTTAGACACTTAGGGATGGACCAGTACCTATTACAAGATACTCAAAACAACAGGTGAACATCTTCATGTTCCTCTGCTTTTTTCACTGCTCATCAAAGCTGCTTTTTCTCCAAATCCCAGCTCTGAGAGGTGAATGTTTTGCCTGTTACAACCAGACCCAGCAACATTCGTCTTTATCCAACTGTTTTCTCCCTAACATTATTTTAAAGAGTTTACATAATAACAAATGGACTATTCAATATGTGCTTAATAACGGCTCAGGCAGCCTCTGACAGTGGGGTTATCACATCCATTTGATAAGTTCCATGGGAATCCATAACATTCCCCTGAACTGTCACCAAAGAACAGGTTGCGAGGGAATGAGGTCTTCCTGAGGAGCATATTATAAAGGCAGCTTTTATGATACACATTAATGGAGGTCAGAGGCAAGGCTACTGTTCTCATTTATGAGGGGAAAACACTAGATCATAATGATGGCATGAGGATGGGGAGAATAATAAAGTCATTTCCCTGGTTCAGGAAAGATTAGCACATTTTGCCCAGTTAAGTCCTTTTCACTATAAAAGTACTGCCTAAAGGTGCCTTTAAGTATAGATTTGCAGACAGTTAGAATTAGGTGTGTGTGTCACATCAATTGCAGGAGCTGAGTTTTTGCCCAAAAGTTATTAGGAACAAATACCCCATTCTGAGCAGAAAATCGATTCAATGCTCGTGGCACTTCTTGATTGAGAAGACATTGGCTCTTCAGATCAGAGCAAACAAACAGCTCCAAAAGTAGACCAAAGCCTAAACAACAGTAAGTTTTAATTCCTGGCTTATATTAGGTAATTTTCTATGGTATTAAAATGCACAGTGACAGTTCAAGTTTCTTTTTGAGCTTGGAGATACAAGCACTGACCCGTGCTTTTGAGGTTATGTTAACCACTGTTAAGTGCATACTTGTTACTCATACAATTCTTCTCTAAATTACTTTAAGATAAAAGAAGCAAAAAAAAAAAAAAAAATAGCCAGGTAGACTCAAACATGATTGCTTCCTATTAAACTCTGTCAGTTCCACCACATCTCACCAACCTTGGATCAAAGGCAGTCACACTTGGACACTTTTCCTTTAATAGCAGCATTCATGCCTGGGCAGTGCTGGGAACCTTTAGCTGTGTTCTGATGCTATCTCAGCACTTGAATGAGTCCTGCACATTGTACTTAGTGTCTGTGGCTTTGTACCTTCATTCAGTTCTGAATGAATACTCAATAGTTGGTAGAGAACTACAAGTATCTCAGGGAACACCTTTACAGCAGGTGGCAACCCCCAGCTTGTTGCCATTTAACTTTGGAAAGACAGAATGCAGGCACATCCAGTACTTAAAGACTTTTATAAAACTTGAGCATTTTCAATGAAGTGCCCACAGTCTTACTCCCAGTGCCACCCCAGCTCAGAAATCTCATGTGAAACTGGCCAGAAGAGCCACAAGAAGAATCAGCTCCTAAATTCAGAGTAGCAGATTAAAGTTGTGTTAAACTCTAAGGTTTAAGCATTTTGGTAAAAGTAACCAGGTCACAACACAGTGCAGCTACCAATGAACAGCTGAAAAACTCTTCTTGAGTAAAAAGGAAAATTACTGCCCTAATTTAGAAAGGTTCTCAGCCCAGCAGGGGTACTTGCCAGCACTGTCAGCTCTATCAGATAAGTGCACAGCAGAGCACCCCAGTGCATTCCAGACATATACATTATTAACTTTTATCTAAGGCTATTAAAATTTGGAGGCCAGTATGCTGGGTTTTCCCTTTTAAACAAAAAGGGCTGTCCCCTGAATATTCTTCCTGGGCACTCATTTCCATGCTCCACGAGAGAACGCCCACGCTGCTCCCCCAGCAAACACCCCTGCCAACATTCCATGTCTGTGATCAAAGTTTCTCTTGGTTTTCAGTGGGGATTTGGAAGCACAACCTTTAGATGTAAAGGAGTGTTAAAAATAAAAAAACTAAAAAAACCCAACACTGAAACCAAACCCCTCGTGTTTTGAAGACCTACAGTAATTCCAAAGACTCGCCTAATACATGCACTAAATCCTACATCTCCAAGCTTTAGCTTATTAAATAGGGAAAAAAATGTAAAAATGCATGGCCTGGATGAAAGTATCATTCTTTTCTGCAGTGTTCCCAAATTTTTGAAGTTGGGGACTTTGTTCTGAGCAAAACTACTTTGGTAGCAACTCTGTCTCCACTGGATGAAAATCTGTGTCAGGGAACTACCCGACCTAGTTTGGATCCACTGTCCAGTTCTGCTCTAGAGAGAATCCTGATTAAACTCACAGTTATTCTGCACTTCTTTTGAGGGTTGAGACATTCAAATTAGCTATTAGATCCTTAGCAAAGTGGGTATGAATATCTTGCAGCTCTTGTGCTAACTCAGAGTAGTAGATGTATCAAGGACTATAATTTCTAGCATTACACAAACCAATTAACCTTTGCCAGAGGTTCACACTACAGAGAACTAAATATAATAAAACATTTTAAAAGTATAGTTTAATTCATACTCAGAGTGGTTTCTCAGAGGTAGATTTGCACTGAATCACAGCATGTTACTACGCTGTTCTGTGTTGCTCTATAAGGTTCAAATTAGACTCTCTCAGCTCCAAAATCCTGTATCTAAACCCTGGCTCTTGTTTCTCCTAGGTTAGCTAATTCTTCTGCAGACAAAGCCAACAAATAAGCACAGAGGACACATGGAGTTTCAAAAAATAAACTGACATCTTACAGAATTGTTCACTGAGCACGTGTATATATTTATTAGTATTCAAAACATTACACATTTTGGGGTTAACAAAGTCTGTGTATCTTTAATGTTTGAGAAACTGGAAAGAAAGGTGGGTAGATGGATAGAAAAGATGTGTGTTCAACAAATTCTATTCTCAGTTTCTGAGTTTGTAGACAAAGGCAAAGATGCCCACACAAGACCCTCATGGGATTCTCTATGAAAGAAAAAGACACTTGGCAATACCAGATAAAATGTCTTATTTGTATGAGAACACT
The DNA here is from genome assembly GCF_003031625.1 of Empidonax traillii. Lineage (NCBI taxonomy): Eukaryota > Metazoa > Chordata > Aves > Passeriformes > Tyrannidae > Empidonax > Empidonax traillii. The sequence continues at coordinate 2,287,752 of NW_020955284.1, forward strand.
GTAATAATAAAAAGTGGGCAACCCACTTAATATCCAAAAGATGAAAACTATCAATCCTTAAAGTCCACTTTCTGTGAACACATCTTTGGAAGACGCAGAAATACGTGAAGGCTGTTCAGACAGTCAAACACGAGGTTAACAACTCGCCAGGCCCAGGAGGTGCACATTTGGTACAACTGATGGCAAACCTCCCCTAGAAGTTACACATTCCTGCAGAAGGCAGACTGGAGCCTGATGAACCAAGTGGGTATTTGAGCCAAGAGTTCATTAAAACAACCTGAAGTGTGTCTGCTCACAGATCTCGCCAGCAATGTCAGCAGCACACAACCTAGAACAGATTTGCCAAAAGATTACCCACTTTCCTCCCTTTCACAAGTAAATTGGCTCAATTGCAGGGATATTTTAGTGTCTTACTGAAGGTCTATTTAGGATGTCACTGTTCTTTAACCAAAAAAAAAAAAAAAAAAAAAAGTTCCATTACGCTTCATCTCTGAGTGAAGAAACAAGTGCACTCTGTGTATGGATTGGATATTGAATTGCAGAGAGCTGATTTGAATTTTAAGATCTGATACAAATTATCTCCTGCATGCACAGACCTGCACATAGCACTATCATCAATTATATGGGCACAGAATGTCACATGGAGAAATACCCAGTGCATAAACGGCACTTTTGGGTGTGTATATTTTTCCAAATTAGCCTTGCTTTAATTGTCAGGGGGATTATCTTGCTTTAACAGTCTGTTCTGTTGGTTGCCTTGGTGCTTATCAGCTATGAAGTCAAATTCCAATCATCAAGTCTATTCAGCTTCCCAGGCCCTCCTCGAACTCTTCCCTCCCTTCAAAAAAGAACTGAGGGGAAAAATAAAAAGCTTCCAGCTGACCATCCAGGAGTATCTAATCTAACAGGAAAAGGTGAATCCTATATGACATGCATTTTGTGGTCGGGTTGATGGGAAGCCCGAGGGTGTGAAAAAGGCAGACCGAAATCCCTAACAAACCTAGAAGGTGAAAAAAGCAACATCTGCCCATGGAAAAATAGGAAAAGCAGGGTCTAATACAGACTGACACATCATAACTAGTGTTTATGTATATTGCCAAAACCATTGCCCTCTGAAATTTCTAAGTAAATTTCGGATTTCGTCTCTTAATCAGTTCAGCATTCTGCTCTTGTCCAAAAGCCTTGTCAAAAGGCATTACCGTGACTTAAAAACTTTAAGTTCAGAGGAATGCTAGAGGAACTTAAGCAACATCTATGAAACATGGCACTTCTCATCTTAATTTTAAAACAGTTTTCACTTTCATGATATGAGGCACTATGTTCTGTGCCCTCAAAATTTACACCACCTCCCAGGGCTGAAATAAGAAAGCATGTTGAATAATTCCTCTCTTATCACTTACTACTGAAGTGTAAAGTAAATCTGCTGCTGTTCAATAAAATTCCTCCTTGAAATCACAAGTCTCTCAGTTACTCTTTCTGTCTCAGTGGCATTGAGTATTCCAGGTCAGTGCACAGGTTAAGTGAACAACCTCACAAATGCAGAAATAACACAAACTGAGATTGTTCCAATTTCCCCACAGTAGCACTTCGAAAAAAAGAAAATAATCAGATCTACCATCTCCTTCCAGATCCGCACCCCGTGCCTTTTATTTATTTAAGATTTTCTTTCTTATGGCCTCCTTAACACGACTGGCTCTCCCTCAAGCATTCATTTTGTTCTCATCCACAGCATCCCCGCTCTCTCCGAGCATTCCTGTCGGGAAGTGCCTTCTCCCAGGGCCAGTCTGATCTCATCAGTGGTTGGTTAAAGTTCTCTCTGATAATGGATTTGCTGAGTTGTGACACTCAGTATTCTGACACATGGGGTTGTTCCCCCCACACGCACACTTTTTTCCCCCTCTGTACTCTAAGTAGTTCATTAACCCCATATAACTGCCAATTAAGAGATTTTTCTCCTCGAGAAGGAACATTCTCTCTATGAAACCCATTTAATTACAGAAAAATGCATAGCTTAAATATAACAACTTCCTCTCCTGTTAATTCAGCTGTGGTGAATTTTGCATGCTCTATTTTATCCTCTGGTTATGACACAAAGGAATGTTGAAAAATACTTCTTTTTCTTTCCCTTTTTTTCCACTTTAAAAAAAAAAATTACTTAAAAATTCCTGCAAGTTGGGTAAACCCTGATGGTTTCACTCCTTTGGGGATTATTCCCACAGAGATGAGAAAGCACAACCTTGGGAACTGCCAGAAGTGTGTATTTTAAGAGCATCTGTGGGTCCCATGACTGTACTAGCAGAATGTTAACCAACACTTCGTGTTTTTCTCCTAGACACGTTCCTGTAGGAAAAAAAGTCATTTTCCATTTCCAGGATGACTGTGAGCTTAGGTTTTTCATCCAGGCTGACTCAGGACAGATGTGAACAGGTACAGGACCTAAACCAGTCTCATTCCTTGCAGGAAGCAAATGCTTTGGTACCCTGTTCCCAAACTCCTGGAGAGACAGCCCCACAGTCCCAAAAGAGACTGCCCCTGTTGATCAGCAGATCTTCAAGGGACCACGCAGGAAAAAGGCAGGGAAAAAAGATTCAGGCATGGAAAAGGGTGCAAAGTACATTACTGTCTCTTAGACACCATCACCTATTTGGCATAATTTGACCAGATGCAATGGCAGAAAGGTGTGTGTGAGGCAGGGTTACCAAGGCAAAGCTAGTTTGGTTATGAGAGCATTTTTACAATACTAAAAAGCTACTGCCTTCTCAAGTGTGCTTTCCAAGTCTGATTCTCAGCTGGTATAAATTGATAATGTTGCTCTGATGTAGCTCTTTTTATGTCTGCTCTGCTCTCTGCAGCGTTCTTGGCACAAGGCACAGTGATCGTGGGGTCTGCTGCGTGAAGAGAGAGCACCCCATTGATGATATAAGATAAGCAGAGTAATTAAAACTCGTATTTAAAGTTATGAACTCTGGAAAGAAATGTATGCAGATCAACAGTTCTCAAAACACAACCTCTAATGAAAAGAAAAAAAGAAAAAAAAGGTGATGCCATGTGAATGTATTTATTCCCAAGGCAGCAAAATTCTTTCATTCATACACCTGTCCCTTGAGTGCAGAATCACACGGGACAGCCAACAGAAGGCATAAACAGGATTAGGTGCAAACTAATCCTTACCTTCCTGTTAGGTGCTATATGGAAAATACACATCCAGGTATTGCACTGGCTGCTCATTTCCACAAAGCTTTCAGCATCCATCTCCTGTGCACAGTTTCTCAGGCAATGACTCCTCCTCACCGCTGCCAGCAGGTAAGGAAAATTCAAAGTGCTGCTTGGTCAGCATGACCTCACTCAGGAGACGAAGCAAACGAGCTGAACACACCTGCCCAGCGTGTTCCCTGTCAGACAGAGCCCAAAGTAGCTCCCGAACTCGAGTTCCTACCGAGCAATGCAGCACACAAATCACCAGGTGTCCCTATTATGTAGCACTCATTACCGGGGACAGCCCAGCCCTGCGCAAGCCCCGGCTTTTCATGCAGTGCAACGCTGTGTGATTATTTGAATGAAAATGTTTCCCATGGAGACAGCTCCCCGTGGCTTACACCTCGTTGGGGACAAAAGAAACGATCTGGAGATGCTGTTAACCTCTGGAAAGATGTGAGGAAAGGCTCGGCCGAAGACAGAAAAAGGAACGGTGGCAGTGACTTCAGCGCGGGATTCGTCGTGGTTATCAGCAACATAAACTCTGCCTTTGGGAAATTCATTTAGGGCATTTTCCCCTTCAGAGCCTGCAGTGAGATAACTGAGATGGGAACTGACCCTGTATGCAATTTGAAGGATGGCATCCCACATTAAAACATAAAAATTATTCATACAGTGTCTTCCCATTCATTTTACTGGCAACTGAAGCAATTTATTTCATATTTTTGGAAATCAGATTTTAGCTCAAATACATGTGCATATAAGCAACAATTCTGACTGTGTATCACAAGTTTAACTACCCAAAGCTTGAAGTTTCTACAAAAATATAGATGAACATAAAAATTCCCAATCTTACACCTCAATTAAAAAGAAACATATTTTCAATTACATTATCTCTCTCCTGTGGACTCAGTCACTTAAATGTGCAGCAAAACCAACTGTATTTACAGCCCTGGACTACTTAGGAACAAGCAGGGATGTACAAATGCAACCAACAAATTACTTCAAAGTGGCACCAGTACTAGGTTTTTATACTGTTAATTTACCTGCTCAGGTTAATGTGATCAGTCAGTGCATAAAGCTGAACATCTGTGTAAATCCTTGCTTGGTCAGGACTTGGTCAACAGTTGCAAAAGCAGCTGCCATAATTAATGTCAATCTTGAAAAGACAGGATTATGCACAGCTAAGAACCTTCTTCAGGCTGTAACACACCAACTTCATAAAGAAAAACCCATCCCTGGGTATTTTCAGATGTGCTACGTCCAAATCACTTGGCACACATTGCTAAGGTGAGCTAATTCCCCCAGAATCAGTAGGCACTGATGGAACACTATCCACTCTAACTAAAGAGGAAATCTCTGAGGGCCAGAAATTAAGCTCTATTTGCCTTAGGTCAAGAGATCTCCCCTGGTCCCCAGTGACCACTTGTGTACATCACACAGCCTTTGCACAGCTCAGCAAAACCGGCAGCCAGAGGAGACCTCAATGCTGGAATTCCACAGGGACTGCAAGTCAGAACTGAGATGCTTTAGCTCAGATTAAGGAAGCTTCTCCCTCATTTGCCTGCAGCCTTACTGTGTGAACCCGAAGCATTACATGGGCATCCAGGAATTGCACCAACAGCTAACAAGAAAATACCAAAACACCAACCTATCATTCCACCCTTTTATGTCACAGGGTCCTCAGCAGAGTGAAGCATGAGATGTGTTTCGGTGCAAGGTTGGGTCTCCAAGTGAGCTTCCTGGATTACCAGCCAAGTCAGAATCCTGCCCTAAATCTATAAGATATAAATCACTAATATTCTCTCACATTACAGTGACATTTTAATTGCATTGCATATTTTAATATACTCAACTTGGGTCGTAGCTAAGTTGACTGTATTTCTAGATTTCTTTGTGGTACTTAGTCATTTATTATAAATTGTCATGGTTATTTCTCAAAGCTCCATTTGCATACCTTCATTTCCTTGCTTAATGTAGACCCAGAATTCGATGGACATTTGCAGATATACAGACATTTCCACAAACAGAAGACAGAACCATAACATCCAATGCAGATCTCAGGGTACTAACACAAGAACCAGCAGCAAAACAAAACCACAACTGTCAGAAGAAAGTCACCACATTAAAATTTGTATCAGCACTGCCTAGAGAAGGTTCAGCTCTTGCAGGTATATTGGTACTAGACCATTCTGAATATGCATTATGACAGAAATCTTGCCTTTTGTATGCAAGTGTTTCAACCAAAAAAAAAAAAAAAGCATCTGTATGCAAGAAGTGGATGTCAATTCTGATGCATATGCTTTGTAAGAACATAAAATGAAAATGCACTGTGCTTGCTCTGCCCTGCAACACCTGTTAACACTCCCATCTCAGCAGTTATGAAAATCAAGCCCAGAGAAATAACCAATGATTTCCAAACCTTCACCTGAATAGAAAATAGCATTTCCTTACTTTTACACTGTAGTTTCTTGGATGTTTTTCTTGAACAACATGAAAAGAATAATGATCCTAGCACTGAAGAGCCCTTGTAATAACTGATTTCTACAGTTCAGAAAGCACTGCAAATTCAAGTTGGCATTTAAACATCAGGAGAAGCTGCTCACAGCCATACACGTTATCCCTCTAAGAGCACTATTCTTTAAATACCTTCCATTTGCATGTGAAGATATGAAAAGAAACCAGACTCTACTTGAAGTCGATGATCAGCACCAATACCCAATGTGCATCAACCTACAGTATCCACTTGGTCATTTATTAATTGTCATTCCATCATTTCAGGCACTGCTCAAAGGAAGTCACCTCCTCTCCCCCTTGTTTTCCATGCTGAATAAGGGCTGAAGTCCCCAGTAGGGATAAACAAACACAACTCACAACTGCCTTGTCTGGGAAAACAAAGCTTAGGCCAAGCAATTTAAAAGCAAACAATATGGGACAGAACAGTTGTTACATAAAGAGCTGCTCGTGTTCTGCAACTCAGTTAATGTAAGGGGGAAGAGAAAGGAAGCGGAAAATGGTCCCTGTCATAGTGCAGCTTGTCCTGCATAATGAGGTTAAAGTGGAAACTTGTGTAATAGGGTATTTAAAGCTGTAATTAGTTCCTTTTCCAGTGGAATCCACGTGTAGCCATCAAACATGACCTGTGGCAAATCCCTCCTTCCCTCTTCCTGGCACAACATCTGCTCCTGTGCTGAAGCTTCCCAAGGAGCTCCAGCACTGCCAACATTAAGGCCCTTCACTCTCACAGTGTGTGAGCCAGGAACTCTACACTGTAATAAAGTAATCCATCAGCACCCACAGCTCCCACCCCAGCTCTTCCAGTCCTCTTAATAAGCCCTTGGTGACAACCACTCCATGTGTCACATTCACAGCAAAAAGCAAATTACCAGGGATCAGAACATTTCTATTTGAACTCAGTGATTCCCAGGAAAAGTCATCATCTCCTCTCCCCTGCACTTAACTTGAAGTAAACCAAAAAGAGTCTTAAGGTTTGGCTGATGATTTTATCTTACGAATCGTGGGTCGGGAAGCTGTTTAGATGCTCCAGTGTCCTTATACAAACTATTCCTATACAACATCCTCCTCCTATGGCTTGTTTGTTGTTGGGTTTATTATTTTCATTTTCATTTCGTAGTTCATTCTCAGGACATGCATATTCTCTTTGAATAACAACTTCAAAAATGGAAGTCTTCTGTTCGCAGCAGCAATCACAGCACATTCCATTAAAATAGAGCTTTTAACAATATCTGTGATTAAATCAATTTGGTTTGCCCTTTTTAAAATACTCTGGAACTCTCAGAAAACATACTGCATTCATTTATTTCCAAACCAATGTAGCAAGTACAATGAAAATAAAATGACATTATGTATTTGGGGAGATTAGACATGAAAAAAGCATATGTAATTAACTGTACCTAGCTGGACAGTAAATGGCAAATAACTCCAGCCTGCCTTTGCAAATAGAACTCTTGATTTTCTATTTTGTGGAATGTCTCATATGAAATAACAGAATATTCATGAAAAACAAACAACGTTGCTGCTGCACCAGAACCCAGGACTGCCTACTGAAATAGCTCCTAGGGAAACAATTAAAAAAGTAAGCATTTAATCTACCCAAGAAAAGACAAAATATTTTGAATCATGCTTAGTTGTAGCAACAGGTACATTTCTATGTCTTAGAAGTAAACTCTTCAGCTCAGGAGCCAGTGAATTAGTTCATGTTTAATGCTGATTTTGATAACCAATGGCAGACAATGAAGATGAGCAGGTGAAGAGAGTGAGAAATATCTCAGATTTTATGACTGTTTGGGATTGCTACATATAGTAGAGCAGTAATATATTTATCTGCTTACAAAAGTGATTTACAAAGGAGGGATGTCTAAGACATGACCAGCTGCTCTGAACAGTGCTCCTCAACCTGATGGAGTGGGATCAGACAGACAGGAATGGCATCTCCATGAGACAGCCAAAAAAAATCCCATCACCTCAACAGTCAAGAGCCAATACAGCAGATCTTTGCTACAAATCAAATGACTCGGAGTGTTCAGATATTTTTATTTTAATAACCTCACCAGCAATGTCTTCTTTTGAAATTAATATATCTGCCTTAGTGGTTTTCAGTTTTCCTTGTAAAACAATGACAGCTAATAGGAAAGCACTGTCATGTATCCTGACTAAAGGTAATGTATATGTGACAGCTGTGTGATCATCAGTAGGCAAGTATTTCCAAAAGACAAAAAGAATAATTAAAATGAGCCTGCAGTCCTGGCTTTGGATTTAAATGTTTAAATGTTTTAATTTGAAAGAACAATGGCTCCTTGAAGCTCCTTCACAACCAGCTCTGACAGCCTGTCATCTCCTAACCAGCCCTAAGTAACAGTTGTGCAAGTCTGAGCACCAAACAGCAGATTATGGCTGATGATCCTTAAAACAGCGGCGATGCTTCCAAGAGAGCACTGGAGATGAACGAGGCTTTGCAACCTCTTTGAAGCATTAACTCCAGTAACGAAGCCTCTTTGGAAGTAAAGCTAATGAGAACAACACAGTGAGCCCGGATTTTGTTTAGCTCTCTTTCCACGTGCAGTCAGTGGCACTGCACAGCAACGCCCTGAGTGTGCTGCCTCCTGTCCACTGTGTTCATGAGTGGACTAACAGCCTTTCCCACTGCTGATGGACTCCCTTTTCCATCAGACAGCTCATCCCAGAACACAGAGAGACTCCCAGGCATAGGGATGTATGTATGGCCAGTCCCTTCGCGAACGAAGAACCGGGGAAGGTCTTTCCACCTTCCAGCCTGCGCATTGGATTTTTTAGGTGAGACACAGTGTGCGCGGAACTGAGCCCACCCTTTAATCCTGAGGTTCATCTGCCGGGGCCAAGCACGCTTGG
>NW_020955284.1:2296765-2373014 GCF_003031625.1 Empidonax traillii
GAGGTCCTCAGGACGTAGATGGATTGCCTTACAGGGCTAACGAGCTCCATCTGCCCGGGGAGGGGCCCTGACCAGGACTCGAACCCGGGTCTCAGCATTCACAGCGCTGTGCTTTAACCACTTCACCACCAGGGGCTCCCAGGCATAGGGATATGCCTGTATTCACCACTGAGTCAAGTGCCCATCAACGGCAAAAGATCTGCTGCTACAGCCAGACAAGAGTTTGTCACTGAAACACAAGGCTTCACTCAAGAAGCATCAAAACCACCTAAAAGTTTCATTTTTCCCATAAAAACCTGACTTCTCCTTCCTGTGGAAGATTCTGCCAGAAAACAATTTGATTTATCTAGGTTAACAAAATATTTTAAAACAAAGAACTTTCTTTTCCCCTAAACAGCTCCAGGACAAAAGAAAAAGGCTCCCTTTGCTAGTGAGCTGCTTCAAACACTCTGCCGCCTCCTCTTCTCTCTCTGAAGAGGATCATCCTCCCACTGAAGCTGGTGGCTTCACACAGGCAGGAATCTGCTTCAGATTAAGGCATTCTACATATTCCCCTCTCTTTTGAGACAGACATACAATGAAACAGTAGTAGGATGGTAATTATTTGCATTAAAGGAAAAACTCCAAGTCCCCATCACAAAAAAACAAGTGTGTGCACGTCCAAAGTGTCTCCCACTTAACTACAAGGCAGAAGTCAACACTCACAGGACCAGACCCATCCTCAGACAGACCACAGTGCCCCATGAGAAAGCCTGGATAAATAGCATGGAAGATGGATGGGTTGATTGCATTTCAGTGACATCAGTGTCACAGGAAGAGCTGTTTCTGGATCCTGCTTCTCCATTGCATCCTTTCATGATAAAGCAAAAGGAAACAGAACAACACAGGGCTTAATATCCCAGGTGTTTTATTAGAGAAAGGCCAAGCATTCAAAGATTGAACCTTGTCAGCCAGCAAGGCAATGCATCACCTGGTTGAAACAAAATAAAACCTCCTACCCCTGCTGAACTGCCTTTAGCCACACAGATAAAAGGGATTCTTTTTTTTATTTATTTATTTTAGATTATATGATTCGTAAAAGAAAACACTGCTGTAAATATTTCCTTTAAATAAATGCTTTTGGATTTGATGGACTTTCTAGTGGCTAAAAAGAAATCCATCACAGCAAAGTAAGAAGGGGAAATAGCAATCAAAGTATTTTGCTGTGATTTGGGATTCTGGCTTCCTTTAGCTGTTTTAAAATTTCTAGAGTCTGAATTATTTATTTCTTCCCCCCTTCAGGGCACGCACATCATGCTTCAAAAACAGTAAGAACTGCAATATCTTGTTTGTTTGTTTGTTTGCTGTTCAACTAAAGAAGAAGCAGAGTCAGACCTTGGACAGTCTGGGAGGAGCTGTCAGATGTGGGACAGGAGGTGCATCCACTGTAGTTTGGAAAGAAACCTTGAGGATGCAGCAAAGATCTGGGCTGGCACAATCCTGGAAGGGCCCTCAGGGTGACACACTGTCCCTGGATGAGCACCTGAGCACTCGGCTGGGCCCATCAACAGAAACACCATCAGCTCAAGCCAGAACCCCCACTCACTTACACAGGTTAAGATTTCACCCTGAAGAGTTTTGCAGAAAACAATTTCTCTGCTTTTCCACATATATTGATCAATTCACAGGCCAGTATTTGCCTTCTGTTACTCTAATAAACATTCTCCAGATGTTACTGAAACACAGATACCCAGATCTGCAATAAATTCTGCGCTGAGGGTGATAAACCATAATCATAGGCCAGCATCAATGGAAAGCCAAGTTACTCTTACTCCAGACGTGCCACTTTGCAACTTTTCAAGTGTTCAATAAAATATAAAAGTCTCCCAAAGAGTGCTCCACACACGGAATGTTTTCCTTGTGCTGTAAAATGCATCTTATTGATTTATAATGTACTTCCAAGGAGAACAAAAGCTAGTCTATAAAACTAAAATTTAGGAGAAAGCATGCCTGTTGTAAAGGAAACTCCATACCATTAGTGAGGGGGATGCATATTCTTATAATTTCTCTTGGACAGAGTGTGTTATACTGTTGTTTACTTCCTATAAATGGGAAACAAAAGACAAAAAAAGTAATTATAAATAAAAAATAATCAATACTTCTACTGTAATGCAAAAATGTAAACAAAGCTTTCTACATTGAAAGCTGCTAAACTGCATTTATTAAAAGTGCTAAAGAATAGGAATCTGAGCCTTAATTAAGCATTAGAGGAAACCAACCTGTTTGGTCTTCTTGAAACTGAATTTTTTAAATAATTTACCAAGTTTTCACAGGACTGTAATCAAGACTTGAGCATGTTTAGAGCAGTATTGCTGCTTCTATTTCAATAAATCTTTGTTTAGAGAGTGCTTTATCGAGCTAAAGTGCAAGCAGCCACTCACAGAAGGATATGGGGAAAGTGGTTTTGATTCTTGTTATTCCATCAAAGCAGCAACGTTTATGTTTGTGCAAAGGAACAAAAATCATCTCTACCTTGGGATGAGATCTGTGTTGATGTTGTTCAAGCCTGCACCGTAACTGCATTTGTTCTCATGATAACAGGAAAAAAATCTGTTACCATGTTTAGCAAACCACTACACCAGAAATGGCTTTTATTATAAAACATCCCAGAGAAATGCTGAAGAGAGCTTGTAGATAAAATAGCTCTGTTATTCATTTGCTTAGGGAAGTTTACAGCTGTGATGTAAAGGACTAGCAAAATAATTACAAGGGAGAGATAGTCAAAGGCATGAAACATCACCCATGTAAGTCTTGCCCTGTTCAATATGTCAGATATAAATCTGCCATTGAAGACTTCTCGTAGGAAGTTTTTAGCTGGAATATTACAGGATGTGAGAGCTGTAACTCCTGAGCTTGTACAGATCTCAGTATACATAGCCCTGACTGGGAGTACTTTTAATTACCGTTATGTTATACACCCCAGAAGATGCATGAGAATTCTGGAAAAGCTGTTGTTCCATTTACCCCTGCCACCCTTAGCAGGCTGTAACAGCCTCTGCTTTGCACAGTGATCTCCTGCAAAATTCCACGGGAATTTCTTAGTTTTAAAAAGTTACAATTCAAAAGCACATCAATCCACAGCACCACTCAATAGGTCAGATTAAGAATGCAAAGAACATCACTTTGTACTTGCTGGAGCAACAATTTTGCTAAGTAAATATCATTGGAAAACGCTGCCAAAATTGGAAGCCTTTGAGTTTTAAGTACAGGGAAAGTTGGATCATCTGCATCCTCTAATAGGAGACAGAAATGGAATGCTCCAGTTGAAGCAGGATTCCTCCACCAAATCAATTCCACTCAGTACTTTCAGAGGTGGGTTGGGGTTTTTTTGTTTCTTTTTTTCATTTAAAACATACATTTGCACAGTTAAATTCCCCTCAAACAGCATAAATTTCATAGTTGATAACATCTGTAATTAGACTTTGAAATTCACACTGCTATTAGCTGTCCTACATGGTGCAAGTTTTGCCTGAAAACAGCATTTAAGCTGTTTTCTTTTTCTCAAACTATCAAATTTGAAAGCCTATTAGATAGGATGAATTTTTCTTGAAGAATTAAACAAAATTGAGTTTATTTGAAAGATCAGACTCTAAGCACAAGATTGAAATAAATGTTCAGTTGCAACAAACGACCTGCTCTATAAATCAAGCTCAGAGAGGATATAAGCAAAGAACACGCACCAAAAAAAAAAAAAGGCAGACATTGATTCCACAGAGTCAGCCTAAGAAAATGAAAACCGTAAGAAGGAACCTGCATGATTAAAAGCAAAGTGGCTGCAAGACAGCTGAGAAAGCATCAGCTAAAACACAGGTTTCCTTAGTCAAAATGCAGAACACAGAGGACAGCAAGTGAGGGATACCCCCCCAGCTTCAGGTGTACAACACCATAGCACCAATATTGCTGCACTTATCATGGGGCAATTTAAATCTGACCTAAAGACATGCCAAGAGAACAGGTGCATCTTTGTCTTAGATGTTCTCCAAGAGCTCCACAAATCAGCATAAACAGCATCGCTCCCCAGCACGAGCTGGAAATCTGAACCCTCCACCCAAAGGATGTGGTGATGTCGGCACTTTGGGGTGGAGGGTGCAGAAGAGATGCAGGGCTGTTTGTTTATCATCCAGGACTTGTCTTTGTGCCAGCTATGAAAAGTTTCGCTACTTCCCTAGCACAGTTTGCTGCCTGTGGCTCCCTTGTGATGACTCCTGCAGCCTTTTGGCCAGCTCTGCCATAGATCCTGATACTCAGTTTAACGTTCTGCTTGCTGAGTAAACTTCCCAGGGTCTTTTAAAACACAATGCAATGGGCTGTAAGAGGGAAGAGAAATAAACATAGACGCTAAATCTTAGTTGCAAATATTTGGTTTACAGTCCAAATGAATATTCCCTGCCAGTTTCTCCACATGCAAGTAGCTTGTTGATACACGGGTACTGCATTAGAAGCATTATCTACTTATTGTGTATGGGTGGACAACGTGTGCTGGTCCAAGAGTTGATTCCAACAGCTGTAACTACACACACACAACAATAGAAGCAGTAAATTATTCACAGGGGTTTTTTATCATGTAGTGAAGTACTCAATGGAAGTGCTAATTTGAATAATTAAAAAACCCTTTTCCCCCTCTGCTCTGCAAGGCTGGATCCCATGTTCTTAGCTTGGACCCCCATTTCTCCTCCATATGGTATGTTCAATTACTATTAAGTTTTCAAGTGCTAGTAGTGGCCCATAACTTCAAGTACTGCTATTCAGAGCCAGTGCCTTTTCCCTGATTAATTACTATGGAGAGATGATACCTCTGGGAATCAAATACACCGTGTGCTTAACTCCAGAATAGACAGTTCTTGTCAATAATGTATCCAAGCAGCTTAAAACTTCAATAGCCTGGTTTCTTATATACTGTAAGTGGTGCTGAATATTCAGTTTTATTTCTGTTTCCCTGCCAGTAGGAAATAAAGAACACACTTTTAGCTAAATGAGAACTGAAGTGCATTGGAAGAGTGCTATAAATTATATTCAGGCCACCAAATAAAATTCAATTTTCAGGTAATGTGAAGGTGTAATGCGTCTGGAGAAGCTGTTTTGCATATCACACAAGACAGCAGGCAATAAGGAGCAGGGAATGACTAAAACCTGATCTGTCACATGCAACTCTTTGATTGTTCCCCCTACTTTACCTACTCTAATCGCACTGTTGCAGTGTTGATTCAGAACACGGCGGCCCATGAAAAATGTCACCGTTCTGTCGATGTTGCGGATCCGCTGGCAATTTCAGCAAGCACTGGATGCACATAAAGGGTGATAAGGCACTATATCCTGCCATGCTCAGCAGGTTTTCCATTTCCTCCTGCAATTACACATCAAACTGTTTTAGCTTCACAAGCTTCGGCACTATAAATGGCCTCAAGGCAGGAGTCTGCTCCGCACACTGATGAGTCTATCTTCAAAGCAGAGTGCAAACTCAGGTTTGGGGGAGAGATTTTTTTTTTTTTTAAATACCCTTTTTCCAGAGCTTTTAAGAGTTTACTTAGAGATTATACCTACCATTATCTCCATGTACTCCAATTAACAGGCAGTTTTATATCAACATTAACGGGAGCTGCCTCTAAGAGGAGATGAAAGCCTTGCATACACAAGAGCAAGTCACTGTGCAAGAAGCCTGTTCATGGAATTACATCTTGACATACTGGGATTTTTCTTTTGCCCCCCCTTTTTCTTTTTTTTTTTCTTTTTTTTTTTTTTTTCTACAAGGCTACCTGGAATTCCAGACTGATAACAGACAGAAGAATCTGTTTTTCAGATGCTCAAAACCTTGTCTCACACTACAGCAATGCTGCCAGAACCGTATCTTTCTCCTGTTGCTCCATTTAAAGCAATTCATACATTCTGGTACAGAGACTTCAAACAGTTGAATTTCACAGGTGTAACACCCTTTCCCCACCTCCTGCATGCCTGTGCTTCATTTGTAAATGAGGGGAGGCAGCTCCTTACCTACTCTGTGAAAAGCCAGAGCGTCCTTGGGGACAGGATGCTGCAAGACCTTTTTCTGTCCTCATCACTTTTGTCTCAAGAGATACCAACACACATCATACCTACAAGACTGCTCTGACACTGCCAAAAGCAAGCCATCCTCTGATTGCATACTTCCTCCTCAAGTGTGCGAGACTATATATGAAAATCCTGCCTCCCTGATAGATTCCCTGAAATCTTTACAACATGATTGGCAGTATCTGAATTTTCAACATCCGAGCTGAAGGCTGGGAATGATGCTAAGAGGGAGACAAGGCAATGTTACAGGTCCTGCTCTGGAGTATTCTGGCACTGTGATTGGCTCAAATGCAGATATCTAACCACATAAAACCAAGGAATCCTGGGGTGAGCCAAACAAATGGCATGGCATCCATGGACCTGGGCAGAGGACAAATCCCACCCAGAAATCCCAGCTTTGACCTCCTCACACTTCTCACATCAGCCATGGAAAGTGAGATGCAATATTATAGAAGTCATAATCCATTGGCCATAACCAAAACCTCCACCCACTTTTTGAGCTTCAGAGTCCTCAGAGGACCCCACCAAGCTCAAAAGCCACAACAGCTGTTACAACACCTACAGCTCCTGTCACACATATTGTCCCTCACACAGGTTCTCCACAGAAATTAAAAAAAAAGAAATTAAAAAGCTCCCATAGGTGTTGCCAGCTGCAGGACACGCTTGTGGCTTCTCCCACAGCCCATCCCTGAGATACCATTAATGACATATTGGGACTGAGACAGGAAACCATCATTCCCACAGCTCACAGAGTCCTCCACCCCTACCCATCCCCTCAGACAGCTGCACAGCAAGGATCCGATCTGAATTACACCCTTTGCTCAATGACAGCAGCAGCAATGAGACACAAGCCTTGGGACTGGCCTGAAATAATAGATGGTTTGTGTGCCCTCCACCTCTGTGAGACAGCATGACAAAAGGACTGTCAGGGAAAACGTGAAGCAGCAGCATTTAGCCACTGAAAACGAATAGGAACAAACAGTTCCTTGCATGCCGTTACTGACAGCTTGTTCCTCTGCCTCTCCAATGACCCTACCCATGAAGAACATGGACCTTGTATAATATGCCTCAGGGTGTGTTATCATTCATTCCCGACCTCTGAAAAGCTCAGCTGTCACTGCTGCCTAAAATGGGCTTTAGGTTCTTTTAAATAATAATAATTTAAAAAAAGGCAAAATATTCTGAACTAATGATGTTTAGGATACACCTGCTTTTCTTATTAAATCAATTATCAAAGCATATGCAAGTGTGTCAGCCCTCCCATCCAGGATGCACCGTATCCTCTGTAAAACATGTTTTAACTTCCTGAACAACACAGACTTTCCAGGAGGGAGTCAAGAGCTTCAGGCAGCACATTCAAAGGAGCAGAATCATTACTCAGATGATCCAACTTCCGACTCCAAGCTGTCCATTTTTATGCACAGAGAGCACATCAAACGCACACGGGGCTCCAGAATCATTGGCACTGCCAACCAAACTGATCCCACCAACAGGACATGGAGAGATGACAGCAAAGGAGGGCAGTAGAGGGTGTTCAAAACTTGAATGAAACTTTATAAAACTTTGAATATTCGTGTGTTGATAAGTAAAACACAAGACCAGTGAACCACGTCAGTAATGTGCCCAAATGAGAGAGGAACTGCTGGCATAGCAGGAACTTCAAGTAAGCACAGGGATGATTTATCTACCTATTTGATGGTGATCTATGCCTTGGCAAGAGCTGCATCTGCCCCGGACGTTTATCATCATTGCTACCTGCATCTTTGACTCTACCTTTGACAAGACAATTCCCAACCCTCATACTATTGCAAACTCAGACATGTTTGGCACTGCTTGCTTCACTAACTTAACCACCTGCTGTTCATAATAAAATATTTCCTTATTTCTTGGCATCTTCTCTTAGGTGGCATTGCTACAACACTTGCTGTAATTCCCAAACGCCTCTCCATATTGAAATCTCATCAGGGATAGGAAAAACCTCTTCGAAATTCCAAAAATAAGCAACTATTTAAGTATGGCTGAGCTTTTGGTGATTTTTTTTGTTTTTTTAAATAAACATGAAGATGTTTGCTGTTCCTTCCATTCAGAACTACAAAGAAGAGAATGAGAAAAGTGGGCGAAATGACGTGACGAGGCAGGTGCAGATGGAGGAGACTAATGTGAAATTAGGACCTACAAAAGGACTAAGTCTATCAAATTTCCTGTATAATAACAGCTGCTTCTGCATAAAATACATTTGGAAGGAAACAAATCAGGACTCACTGATTAAATACTTGTTTAAAAAAGCCTCATGAAATGTTGCTTAATATTGGCTTCTCTAACCAGCGCCAAAAGCAAACCCAATCCAATCACAACCACACTGCCCCGAAGGTGTCGTCTGAATGTGAAGCAGGTCCAACCTTGCAAAGGAGATCTCAGAGCTGTTTACAGCACGTCCTCTCACAGTGAGCTTTGCTGATTAAGGACAAAGATTAAGCCCTGAATGTCTCCTCATGAACAGGAGCCCAAACAAGCTGCGGTGAGAATTTAAGTGGCCTGTACTAAACTTAGATTGTGTCATCTGTGAATAAGCCCGCTCTGCCGCAGTTAACAGCGCGGTTGAGAGAAGCACATCTTGGGTGCTGCTGCAAGTTCTTTCAGCTGCGGATGCTGGTCAAGTTGGTATCAATCAGCACAAAAGCAAATGTCCATCTCCAGTTTTTCAGAAAAGCCATATCTCAAAGAGACTTTAATGGACTATTAAGTATAGAGGAAAACTGAACCGTGATCACTCACTTAACCGAGAAACGATGAGCATTTTCAAGCAAATCACTTCCCCATCCGCATCAGTAAGTGATTCCAGAGAGTATCTTTGTTCACGTTATTCTAATGTGAGCTTTCCACAATCCATCTGCAGTATATCTTGCCTGAGCAATTATGTCAAGCATAGGGAAACAAAGCTGGAAGGAGAGAGGGAGGGAGGAAGAGACAGCACAGACACAGCAGCTAGACGGGATGCGGAGTTATGAAAACAGCCCCATGTGAAACTGCAGAGACTGACTACTAAATGTACTGCACAAGAGAATTATGTTTCTCAAATATATTAGAATTATTTGAAATTCAAGTACGTTTATGAAATAGTTCAGCTCCTGCACAGTATAAATTGCAAGAGATGATGTTCAAGTCATTTCTATTACCTTGACACTGTTGACAAACGCACCATTGAGCGATTTTATCACTGTACAAACTCATCATGACCATCAGCACACCACTGCTGGTAACGAAAAGCACTTTATAAAATGCCCTGTGTGAAATCTGAAATTTGATCTGCCTCCTGTCTGACAGCTATCATGCATTAAACTCACCTTTTAACTACGGTTAAAGCCAAGTGAGTACCCAAGTAGCCTTGGATACCTGCACTGAGAATAGCTGAGCAGATGGAGTTCAGAGAAGCTAAATGACACCAACATTTAGAGCATCTAAGTTCATCCAGTATATTTCCTCCAAGTACCACTTGCTATCTTCAGATGCATCATCAGCCATTTATATGAATGCCAACAGGCAGTGAAGATTCATGTGCAGTGACACCTGAAAACAGGAATTAATGCGGGTGGTTTTCCTGCCTGAACGTATGTTTTGCAGGAAAGACACACAGCTCTTAATCCTGCTAAGTGCAGTACACAGTAACACTAAGAAATTACGGGTACACAGACATCTTTATGTTTTGCCTACTTGGCAATCTATGTTTTCTGTACACAGATTTATTTGTAAGTGATCCATATGCATACCACTTCCCAGAGTTTGTGTAAAGTCATACTTCAACAGCAAACAAAATAAAATCACTGCGGGTGTGGTGAAGGGCAAAAAAGGGAAGGTTGGCACACGGTGTAATTCAGATTAAGAGCT
The DNA here is from genome assembly GCF_003031625.1 of Empidonax traillii. Lineage (NCBI taxonomy): Eukaryota > Metazoa > Chordata > Aves > Passeriformes > Tyrannidae > Empidonax > Empidonax traillii. Next base: position 2,306,735 of record NW_020955284.1, read on the forward strand.
CCAAGTGAATCTAAACTGCAAGAAATAATAGAATTGCCTCTGATATCTAACACACCACTCAAAAATTGGGAGGTTTTTTATTAGGCTTTTTTTAAAAATTATTATTATTTGGTTCTTAAAAAAACACACACACACACAAAAAAAAAAACAAACCCAAAACAACACAAACAAACACACACACTTTAAGTACTTCGTGCTGCTGAGCAGCCAACAAAATAGGCAAAGTCTGGATGTCTCCAGACCTGGCACTTTTGGATACCTCCAGCTGCTCAGTTTGTGTTTCTCCCCTTCAGGACTCAATCACCCCTGTGTGAAGCAAGTCCTTTGTCTATAAGAACATCTAATCTGCCTAAAGGTTATAAATGATAAAACAAGGAATCCAAATTCAGGTATTGCTGGATGAGTCAGGCAGTGGATCCAATTTGCATCCTGCAAGCAAACAAAACTTCAGCAAACTGGAGCCTGGAGAAACAACAATACCTTCAATGTGCACATTTCTTGCTGTTTAATCAGAATTGTTTTCTTTTATATTTTTGTGTATATTTGATGCAATTACTGGAAAAGTTTTTAGCTTGTTATGCAGGTTGTCAGAATAGATGATCTAACAGTGCCTCCTGGCCTTAAAACCTACGAATCTTTGATATATTTCTCAGGAGCTGGAAAAATATTACCATTACTTTTAAAATGCCTAGGCATACACTTCTCTGGCAATCTGCAAGGTATTACTCACATTTCATTTACTTAATGCTCTACCTTCCCAGTAATTTGAAATAAACTTTCCATGGGAGAGGCATGTCAGGGTATACTCTCTAGTATTTCTTTGAAATTAAATTCTAATTGCAGGGTGTTATCTGCATTGAACTGAACCTTTTAAACTGGAATATTTAAAGTCTTGCTGAGATGAATCAGTGGCTGGTCCCTGCTTCCACCCATCCCAGCCTGGCTATGCCAAGGGAATTTGCTGGGACTGACTGGTTGGACCCAGGAGATGATCAAGCTCCTGATTCCACTCTCCCAGCCCTGGCAAACACCAAAGGCTGCAGCACACACAGCTTCACACCAACATGTTTTCCTTCTGCCCACATACAGCCTGGATGCAGAGACAGGTTGGGACTAGAAGTTAGATAAAAACTGGAAAAAGGGGGGAAAAAGCCCCAAAACCAGCCCACAAACATGTTTGGAAGCTGATCTGAAACTCCCATCTACTGGAATAAAAGTTGGTTTATAAAGCAGGGTCCAGTTCTTCTCTTGTAACACCACCACACCAAGAAATTTGCAAGTTAAATATACATTTCTAGTGCACTGAAAACATATGCAAAGCCACATTTTTAAGCCATTTCCTCTCCTATTTTCTCTGTGTGCCAGCTCAGGGCTGCACTGCTACTATTTCATGGGCTTATTAATATTGCAGCTGCACTACAAGAATTACTATAACCAGCACCCCAGCTGAAGCTACATGTAAGGGGTCAGTTTGTCAAACTCCTAAAGAACAACATTTATAATGGCTGAATTAGAGCTGCCCTGAATACTTTCCTGCCAGCAGCAAGTCTCTGCCTTATTAACTATTGACTTTGTTCCAGAGCTGCCCAGTAAAACTGCCTTTTTAAACCTGATCTGCATCAATTGGGGGTATCCACAAGCAGAACAATTTTCTGACTATGGTATTGGAAGTAATGGAAATATTTCCTCCATGAGCACAATTAGACTTTTCTCTTGAAGTTAAGCTGCTTTCTGTGATCAGCAGCCACTTTGTGTAACTAATCATGATCTTTTTTTCTGTTCTATAAAAACCCAAAACAAGCTGCTTCTCTGTATCTCATTCTACTAGCAATATGCTATAAAGATCCATCACTGAAAACATTAAAGTCTGAGATTCATTTCATATGTAACCAGTGGCCAACTGGAGGTTTGTGACACTTCAGGTTACCCTCAGGATTTACGGTTGTAAATCCATTGTTGGCATCTTTCTTACATTTGGCCAGTATTCATATCCCATAAAAAGCAGCAGTTAAAAGCAGAAACAGAATGATATCACTGTAAAATATCTCCTGAAAGCACTGCTCTGTCCCTACCAGAGTGAATCAAACCGTAGAATCTTCCTCCTTACTTAGAAGACCATAATTTTGTGAAGAGGCAATTTCTCATCTCTTAACCAGTCTGTCTTCCACTTGGAGTTTACAGATTGGGTAAACTGCTTAGCTTTAACCTCTTTTACTATGGCTATATCTTGCTTGGAATAGTTCCTGAACAGATTCTTACCCTTTTTTGGTTTTTTGTGGGGGGAGACACTTTCGAACTGAGTGATGGTGCTCAAAAGACATCGCAAAGCTTGGAAAAACCTTCCCAAGAAGAAAATGAGAAAGAAAATAAGAACAGAAAGAAACAACAGATGGAAAGAAGAAGGCTTTAAAATGGCTTGAGAGGGGGGGGAAAAAAAATCTGCCACAGCTACAGGCCCAAAAATGAGGTTCTCCTCTATCAGGAGGAACACCACATAACAAGTGCTGGTTTTAATGCAAAGGCCCAGAAAGAGTGTGGTGTAAACCCAGCACTCCCCATTACACTTCCTTCTCCATAAAAGAATACCCTTCCTGAAAGAGATGATCCAGATTGTGGGCAAAGCTACACATATTTTCAATAGATCTTTCTCTTTTCATCATAAAAGCAAGCACCAGCAGCTCTCCCATGGAATTCACTGTGAAATAAAATTTGCAACCTGGCAGCAGCGTCTGATGAGCAATATACAATCCTTCCTGAAAGGCCCAGGAGGATTCTATTGTTTTGAGACTTAATTTTCAATTTGCATCTTTAAAAAGGTATGATTTCATCCAAATTCACTGGTCTGCTCATTTATATTTATCTGTAAGAGACCACATTTTAGTTCCTTTGAGAAGAAACCCAGTAAAAAAAATTTTACGTTCAAAATTATTCCAAGAGCACTACTCGTATTTCTTGTTTTATTGCAATCTGCTTGGACAGAGATGTGACTAATTTATTTTGAAGGGCCTGATTCTGCAGGCACTCCACAGTCAGTAATCCCTTTGTGTTCTGTATGTAAAGCAGCAAAAAGAGGAGGTCAAGTAGCATCAATCGGCAGAGTTTCACTGCAGTCAGAGGCTTTAGGCTGATTTACACCAAGAGAGGATAAAGCCCTACACGTCAGAATGAAAAATACAGAGGTATTTTGCCCCATGCTAAACAAGCTTCTCCTTAACAATGACAAGCTGAAAACTAACGGCAAGTGGAATCAATTAAAATTCAGCCCAAGCGTTGGTACCTTGCTTCAAACCAAACAAAAAGTTGTGCCTCGCAGCCTACAATATCTTGGGAATGTTCACGCCAGCTCCCTTCAGAGAAGGCTCTTGACTCTGTTTCTATAATGAACATCTTAAGAACTGTAAATGCAACATTAACTGGTGGTAAAACCTCCCGGATACACAATGATTTCGAAAGAGAGCAATTAAAAGGCGAGTTATTCTGAACCCGTGTCCCCGTTTAAACTATTTTCCTTGTAGTCCATCTGCCAGAGGGCCTTTAAGGCAGACAAGAAGATGCAATAGCCATCACAGAAAGCTGCTGTTACACTAACATTTCCAAAAGCCCCACGATTCTCACTATCACGAGTCTCATTAAGAAAATGCATGTTGCTCCACTATCCTTAAATATATTAGTTCCATGGGCATTGTGCACAGAAATGAGATGGAGCTCTTACCACAAACACAACCAGGAGCAGCATCACGCTCTCCAGGCCCTGCTGTTCTCCTTGTGAGTCTGGAGAAGAAGTCAAGGTCCTGCTGATGGAAACCCAGTCCCAACTTGGCCATTTGTGATTTTTTTTTTTTTTTTTTTGCATGGAAACTATTGGATTTTAAACAAAGCAGAGAAGGAAGGATAAAGGAGGGAGACCTTCACAGCTCTCTCAGCAGGAATGAAAAGTTTCTCCCTCATTCACGACTACCAGATGGCAAAACAAATTCCATGAGGAAGATGAATTTTAGGGTTGATATTTTTACTACACACGTTTCCATAAAGTAAATAAAGAATGCGAAGAAATTTATGTAACTCGGAGGAGATTTTCTCAGCATGCAAAAAATTCGGGAATGGATTTAACTGGTGTACCTGAAGGAAGAGGAGCTATAACTAAGGAAAATTCTTTATCCTACACAACGTTCACTTTATTCACCTCATTGGGAATATTGGACAGTATCAGCTCTTTTCATCAAAGCTCAAAATACTCTGGGATGAAATCCTCACCTACTGGAAGCAATGGCAGTGTGATAACTTTTATCTAGGCAGGATTACAACATATGGATTTGATGTGCTTACAAAGACTGATTACAGGCTGATTTCTATTTGAAAACCTTCCCTCCTCACCATTTGTATTTCCTCTACAACACTCTTTCCAACACGTTCATTGGCAATTCCTCTTCGTAGGCATAGAAAATCAAAAGGTCAAAGCCTTAGTTTGTACAAATCCTGGTGTGCAGGAGTAAGAATGTACTGCTAACCCTGACATTTCAATAACTGATTACCCAACCTCACCTGGAAAGCAGCAAAAACAAGTAAACAAAATCAAGGAAAATTCACTTCGTGGTTAAGAGAATCACTGTTACAGTGACATCAAAAGGCCTGCAACATGTATCTTTTCTTTTAAAACCTGGAAATCAGGTTACTGGAAAAGTCTTCCTGTATAACAAATATATAGAATACAAAAAGTGCAACACAAAAGTTGGAAAATTGGAAATTATTTCTAAGGTCCCTGAAACCAAGGAACAAATAAAGAACTTGAAAATCCATCTCCATCAGTCAATCTCCTACACATCTGGAGACTGACTCATGAGTTTTGGTTTGTTGGTTTAGTTTTGTTTTTTATTTTGAGGTTGGCACAACTCTGACGTAGTATGTTATGATTTGGCCAAATGAATCCTCTGGAGTAAAATATACCGAAGGGAATAAAACAGATTAGGTAAATACCACTTTTTTGTGTTTCACTGACTTTCCCAGTCAACACTCTTTGTGAGACACTCCACACTGCTATGTTCAAGCAGATCTCTAATGGAATGGCATTAAGTAAGTGAGAATTGAACTAACAGAGCTGAAGTGTTCAGCAAAACCTATCACCGAGGCTGCTCCATCTGCTTTTACTTATTTAGGAAACAGCAGGTTTCACATATTTGAGATGAAACGAATGAGAAAACATTACAGCAACATAACTTCCTTCAACTGAAAATATCCACCTAACAGATTTTAAAACAGATTTCTAATACATGTAGGAAGGGTTCCCTGATTTTTTTTTTTAATTGGCTCAGTAAAGTACAAAGATGTTTCATTTCTCACAGGTTTACTTCTGTAACACTTATTTGTTTAACAGTTTTGCAGTGAAAACGGTGCTGCCAGCTCATGCTGCTTCTTCCCACATAATGCTGCTCGAATCCATCCTCTAAGAAAATAATAAATGGAGCGTGGGCCCCGCTGGTATAAAGTGTTTATACGGGTGCTCAGTCTTGCCCATGAGCGATGCCAAGGAGCAATTCCTCAGGTCCATTTGCCTTTCCTGCCCTTCTGCAGCCCTCTCACACCTCTGAGCTCCTTGGCATCCATCCAGGTGTTGTTTCCCACCTCTCTGGTTACACCTGAGCTTCTCTCCCAGCAGATTTTGGATACTCTGACCCTGCATTCGCAGCACTGCAGACCCTGCCCTGCCCACAGCACCCCTGGCACTTCTCTCCAACACGGTGATTTGATGGTAAGAGCCAAGACATCAGCAGTCCTGTGCTTCCCTAAGGTAACCGTTCCCTTAGTACCACATATACACACACACAGATATATATAAAAATGTAAACACAGAGAGCTGTGTACTCACTTGAGTTGAACTGGGTCTTTTGACTTCAACTCGGCGCAAACCAACTACAAAAGCTCCCCCCTCGAATCTCACACATCCACAATATATTGCCCACCATGGACTTTTTGAAACACCATAATCTCTGACTACATCTGTAGCTTTCTCTCTTAAGTGTACTATATACACATAAGGCACTTGAGAGATGATAAATTAAACAGTGAAACTACAAAACTGGAGGAAAAACATAAAGGAGCAAATTCTCCTTCAAGCCATCCCACACCTGACAGCATTTCCATTTCCCTGCGCAATCATCATCAAGAATCATCATGCAGCTTTTCTGCAACCATCATAATTACAATTAAGTTTCAAAGAATTACCTCCAAGCCAGGTGCTGTACACAGCTTTAATGTCACTGGTCATTTCTGAAATGCTGAGAAGCGTAAAATTTTTCTGATGTTTAATGTGACAGCAACCCACCACTGTGACAGAGCGTGCTAAGTGAAAATTAAATAAATTAGCTCAATCTTCCATAGATGGTATTGTCAAGGATACATGAGAAGGGGGGAGGAAACCTCACTTTTGAAAGCAAAATGGAATTCTCTTATTCTTACTGCTACACAGAAAACTGAGCCAAACGAATGGAATCAGGCAAAAGAATAAACCAGCAAATATCTCCTCATTGTCAGGCTGCCAATTTAAACCAGCTTGGTATTTGTCACAACTCCATAAGCTTTATGGTCAATAATAAATGAAAGGAGCACATATCCCTATCATTTTAATTTTCCATGGTTGCCAGTCATTTGTACACTTCAAGAAAATAATTGAAACAATGCATGAGGATCTTCATAGTTTCTAAAGGTTCTAAACATTCAGATTTTAGTTTAAAGAGCAAAACCAACAGCTGAGACACTGTAAGCTTAAGTGAAGAGTCTATGATGGAGGGAAAATAATCTGAAAAGTTTATCCATCCACCATAACCCCTTAACGAAAGGGTTGATGAGCTAAATTAATTTAAAAAGCAAGCATAAATAATTTCCTTATTTAACAAACCAAAACCAATTGAAAAGTTGAACATTTAACCCGTAAGAAGATTGGCATTTCAGAATTTATTCAACAGTCTGAGAAGTTATTTGTGAAAATAAACTCTCACCTGAAGAGTTACACAGTAGAGTTTTCATTTTATATTATAAATCACAGAATAACAAGCATAAACCAGCAGTTTGTTCCAACAGGGTTCCAATCTTGTATTTTGATCAGGCTGAAACAAACTTCTCTGTATTTTGTCAAGAGCATGCCAACAAATCATAACTCCTGTTCCACACTGATCCTGCCACAGCAAAATTTACTATTCAGTTTTACTGATCTTTTGACCGTTTCTACAGAGCTATCTGGTTCTAATACAAGTCTATAATAAAAAAAAGCCAGTAGTGAAACCAAACAACTTTCCTACCTTGATAAAAGTATCAGTTCCCCCATCCTTCATAGCATAAATTCTCTCTCTCTCTGCCATTTCCAAGGAAAAACACTGTGACTATGGAAAACTGCACGGGATCAGCAAACAGGACTGAACTCCATCCTGGTACAGCTCTCAAAGGCTGATCAACACTCGAGTTCACAAATTCAAAAACCGAAAAAAACCCCACCAATTATCTGGAGTTTACAAAATACAATGCTCATTACTGGCAGCACATCCATGGGCTGCAAGATGCTCAGTCATGGCCAACATCCGATGCTCCTGTTGATGTTGATGCTCTTCAGCACCAACAGTCCCAGGGAATTCCAGATGGGAGAATAAGAGAGGACCACGAGGAAGCTGCATCAGCCTCTAACTATGCCTGTGCTGGGGTTAAAGCTCCAGCACAGGACAAAGCAGCTGTGAAATGCTCCATTTTCAACAAATTATCATCTACTTGCACATCTCCCCGAGTCTCCCTGAGCCATCTGAGGCCTGTGAGGTGCACAGGAGTTGAAAAATCAAATGGCCAGACATCAGCTTTCATTAGTTGCACATTGAAGAGCTACATCTCTCATGCCCCCTGCATACATAAAGGCAATACAACATCATCCAATTTTGTTTTGTCATTTTTCTGCATAACTTAGTGAGTTAAACATGTATTTATCTCCCTTTTTCAAGTATCTCGCTAAAGGCTAAAGCTCGTGTTTATTTGTACAGACAGAAGATACATCTCACAACTGAAAAACATGCTGGAGGTTCAAACAAATGCATTGGTAACAAGAAAAGGGCAATTGGTTGAAAAATGGAATATTCTGTCTAACCCCTTTAAATTGCTAAATACATTTTGCTCAGAAGAGGTGACATTAAAGGGATACAATGGCAAAAGATGAACTGTATGTTATTTTTTTCTGCCTTGCAACTCCAGTAAAGTGTCTATCTCCTGTGTAAGGCAACTCACTCAGGATTTATTCTGATGCATTCAGGTTGTCCCAAGGCACACAATATTATTAGACAGATCAGTAATATGTTAAATTTCATAATAAAGCCCAGAGTAAATTGTGCAACAGATCTGAGACTACAAATTTAACAGTGGCAGCTGCTACTGACGCCAATGTAAAACTTTATTTCATCTGGTAACAAAAAGGGAAAATATGGGCAAAGAAAAGCCACTGTCAAACAGTCCAAAGGCAACCATTTTTGCAAGACAAGTGATAGTTTAATTTACTGGCCATGGTGAGTCTTGCAGTGAAACAAACTGCAATCTAATTACTTGCTGCAAAACAAGAGCTTGATTTGATTTTAGGAGAGGTTCTCTCTAATTCCCTGTTATTGTTTTGTCACTGTAAACTTAGATATTGCTACAGGGCCAGCAAGTTTAATTTTCAAATCAATCCTTGATTTACACACATCCTGCCTGGTGTGCATGTGAAATGTGTACATCCCCAGGCAGGACTGATACACCAATACACATAACTGGAAAAAGCCCTACCTCCCTTCTACACACGTGGATCTGGGGGGTTAAAAATTGTGAGTAAAGAAAGCCCTCAACCACCTGCCTGAGGAGGAAGTAGTACTGAAAACTCAGAGGCCCAGAGAATACAAAGCACATCAGGAAATATGGAAATCTTAGATGCAAGCTACATTCCTAGAGTAGGATCAGGATCCCACACCACTGATGGGATCTCACCACGAGCACAGGGAGCTCCAGGGACAGGACCTGGAGCAGAGGTCCCCTCCCAACTCTTCCTTGGACAGACCAATGGCACAGGACAACCACATCCAAGATTCATGGGAAATGTCAAATTTAACAGCATGACAAAATGTCTTTTGAGTCAGAAGATGAGAACTCAGGGGAGTTAAATTAACAACATAGCACAACATTTTACCAAGTAATAGCACTATATTTTTTCTTTTATGGAGCACTGCTCAGGGCAATATTTAATCTCTTGAGTTTAATGAACTTTTAAAACTACTCAATAAATACTCAAGGCCATGACAAGTACAATCATAAGATAAATTTAGTCTTACTGCAGCGGACTATATCACTTTTTGTTATTAAAAAATGTTAATTTTAATATACTAGGGGACTTCATTTCTATAAAATAAGGTGTCAGGGTTTCTAAATTCATATCACATTGGTTAGTTTCCATTAAAGATGTTAAGTACGTTGTCATTTTTAATAAAAATACATGGTGAGCCCTTCTTTCTAGACTAATAATAGAACTTTGGATAAATAGTGCTATCCATAAAATGTTTCAGCTCTCAGCAAGGCTTCCTTTACTCACTATAGAGTTTAAGGTTTTGTGAAATTACTTGATGAATTGAATTCATGTAGCTAAAGAATTTGTGATGGACCTCAAAGTGAAGACCTAGCTAATTATTGCATATTAATGTATTATATGCATAATATAATATTACATACATAGTATTAATGTACCGTATTATGCATTTAATATATTAATATGCAATTAATATGTACGTTAGAACAAACAAAAGGACACTACAGCTATGGGAACACTAAAATAAAACTACGTTTAGAAACACACAGAATCCCCATTTCAAATGTGATTAAAAAAACCCTCAAATCTGCAAGATGCTGGCATATGTACACTGAACACATCAAATTGTTTCATGGATTTGCAGGGATTGAAGACTGCAGTAGATGGGCAAAATCACCATCACACTGAAGCCACTGCCTTTAGCAGGACCAAGACCTGAGGCCACACCCCTCTTCTGTCACCATTTATGCAAACAGAGCCACTCTCACAGTACTGTCACTCACAAATAATGCCTCGAAGTGCTGCTACTCCTGTCAGCATGCATCCTGATGAACTGCATTTAAAAAATGCAAGAATTTCAACGTGAAGTAATGAAAAGGCAGGAGACACTAAACTGAGGCAACCAATGTAGGTTGCCAGTCATCTCTAATTTCAAAGCATTTTTATTTAGCTCTACAAACAGTATCTGCCTGCGGTTGTTCAAAAGCAGCTCACAGTTCTCTGCCTGCACCATCTCCTTTGTATCAAGATGGCATATCAGAAAGCATAATCAGAGGGTTTGTTAGTGGCACAACAATATCAAAGAACAGAATTCAGCATACACAGGTCACCACACTGTCACATCCCACGCACTGTTCAAGACAGAACAGCCAAGGACACCATCCATGTTGCCTTCATACCTAAATACATCACTCCTCTAATGCCTTTAAAATTGACTACAGCTTTGTATATATGCTCTCTGAGTTATCTGACATGAAGGACTAAGTAGTCTTGCCATTTATTTTTCATTACCTCCCTGAAAAATGGAGAAAATCAACTGCTACAATTCTTTTTGAAATATATTTCGGAAAATCTGTATATTGATTTAACCTCTTTCATGCCACATTTCTTTCCATTCCCAGAAGTATGCCTTAGTAAAACATCCCTATTAGCTTGAAAGAGCAGCCAGGATGTACTACTCTGAGAGTTATGCAAGGATTCTTCTTGTGAGAACTATCTACCTCCAAAGACGCCAAGTAACGTCCTTAATTTAGCTTTGCATTTGTAAGAAACCATTATATTTCATCTGAGATAAAACTTAATAGGCTCCCTACGAAAAAAAAAAAAAATAAAGCCAGAACACATTCTATAGAATATCTGTATGAGATCTCACTACACACACACACAGACACTGCCCTTGCCTTCACAAAGTTCTGTGTGGTGTCTCTCAAGCCATCCAGGTTATTTGTACTGAAAACAGCCATGAAAAGCATTCCCAGTTTCAGAGAACTCATTTCACTGCTTCCTAATATTTTTTTTTTTTCTCTCAGTCTGATAAAGAGGTTTAACTATTTTTATGGGACACAGGAGGTTGTCAATCTGGTCCAGCACAGGGAGCGATAGGAGAGCTGTTGATACTCCCAGCAGTGCTTGGCCAACAAGCCAGAGGGGCCCACGCACCCACACCTGGGCTGTCCTCATCACCTGCTACTGCCAGGGCTAATGTGTTCTGCAGGGACCAAAGCAAAGCACTTACAGTCCCCATTTTCCCTTTAATAAACCTTCTCTGCAGCTTCTCCCCCAACTCCAAATGATGTTGGTTCTTGTGTGTTTGTAGGAGCTGCTCTGCCCGAAACACTTCCCCTGCAAATTGCTGAGGTAGGCCAAGGTACAACTCCCATCTCTGCAGCTCTTTGGAGATGTTTACCTCTCTGATAGATAACACACAGCTGGAATTAGTTTATAAGACATAAAATCACCCAGATTTAAAATGACAGTTTACTGACATGAACCTTGCTGAATATTCAACCCATCTCCTGGATGACCTGATAAATCAGGAGAGATCATTCACTTTGTGATCCATACCTGCCCTGGCAAGAGGAGGGACATCAAACTCAGCCATGAAGGAACTTCAGCAGGAGAGCTCCTCAAGAGTTTTAAAACAGGTTTTTACCAAGAGCTTCTCAAATGATGCTGATTAAAGCTGCATGTGATGGTGATGGAGCGAGAGGTGCCTTCACCTCCCAAGTCTGTAGATCTGTACGTGTCCCAACAACAGTTCTTCCAGAAACCCCAGTGCTGGTGGGCAGTTAACAAAAAGTTCTTGGGGAGGGAAAAATTACAAGAAGTCAGGACTCTTTCACCTACCCACAAATCCTGGGTCTCAGAATTAATCACAAGACTCACTTTTCCAATGAACCTCTCTGTTCTTTGTTATTTCCAATGTTTATATAGGGTCTTCCAAGAACAACAACATGCTGTGTAATTAATAATGTCCTTTTTAATCAATTGTACTCTTATAAGCAACCCTACAGAATGAGTTTGCCTTCAGTTCATCTACTGCAGACAGTCACCACACACATTATTACCACCAGACCAGCCTCATCTCATAAGGGTTCTACCACCTATGCCACTCAGAGCACCAGGGAATATGAACAACTGAGGGTATAAAAAATGGTTCTGACATGTAAGTAGTTAATTAAGATGGCTGAAATTGCCTTCCAAGTTTTATGAAGACATTTTAGGACTGCAGGAGAGAAACTGGGTGCTTCTGTTCCCTCTTCTCTGATCCCATTACTCACTGGACAGAGTTGCTGATAGGAAAGCTTAAACACTAAATATATTTACTGCATTAGCCTTACTGTACTGGACACCTCACATATTGCTGGAAAGATGTACTTTCAAATTTGCCAATTGTCTTTGCTGAACAAGTCACACAAAATAACTGTGTACATTCAGTGCAGTTTTCCTGAGGATTTCCTTCTCTTTTATTACATCAGAAAGCTGCTGCTTGTAGCTGATGATACAGCTTTGTCACAACAGAGCCAATGCCACCAAAAGCAGAGCACAAAAGGCAAGATGACCTTTCTGCTGTATACACAGCAATCAAAGGGAAACAAATTAGATGGAAAACAAAAAGGACCCTGTTATTACTACAACCATACAACTAGGTAGAAACTTTACACGGGAAAACTGCACCTGATTTGACTTCAAACAGCCTCAACCAAACAGCTGAGGATCTTGTATTTCCTGAGCTGAGCTCCACAAAACTCTTTGTCTGGGGACTGCAAGGATGATGGCTCAGCAGATTCATCACTGGGAAAAACACCCCACTCTGTGTTTGCACTCTTGCTGCTTCTATTCCATATGCTGAGCTAATTCGGATTTCACCCACCAGCCCCAGCCCACACTCTGCCTGCCTTACACCTGAGCTACCTTCAGGAGTAGCTGTGAACAACAGGAAAAAAAAAAAAAAAAATCGATGTCTTTACCTGGTAAAATCCATTTTTTCCAGTTTCAGATGGAGGTTTGCAGACTCGTAGGAGTAACGGGACACAACCACTGACATTATAATTCAATAAAGGGAAAAGAAATCATATCTGTCAGTCCATCTTTAGATCACAGGGCCTCTTCCTTGTTCCTCCTAGCTGACCTCTGCAACAAAGCTGTCAGCTTGGAAGAGCTTAATATCTTGAGAAGATAACCCCCTTAAAATTTCTTCCCTGGCTCACTGACATTCTGTCAACTAGGAGAAAACCTGGCCCAAATTTGGGATCGCTGGGATTTCTTTCAGTTTGCTGAGCGGCATGCCAATGCTGTGTGCATCTGCCCAGGGTAAAGTCCTGAAGAGCCTGATCCTGCAAACTGTCAGGAGTCCAAGAACTTCACTAATGCCTCTTAGTAGCACACTGCTTATAAATTAGGAGAATTTTTGGGGGGCAGAGAAGGTTTAATACTATTTGGTCTTTTAAATCCATAAGTAACATCATACTAGAAAACATCAGTGTCAGCCCACCTGCAACCCCTCTGTCTCCAAACTTTAGTGGCATACTCATACGAACAGGAATTTCACTGTCCTTTTCTGTAGTTCTCCTGAACCAAAATGGGCAACTCCACCACAGATATGGAACTGATTTCAACCTGACACTCTCACACTCAGGAGGAAGTGAGACCTAAACTAAAGAGTCTGTGAATCTCAAAGGTTTTTCACTGTACTCTGTCATTGGCACTTGGCAATCAGCATGTTTTTAAAATGCTTCTAATGGGCAAATCCAATCAGACTTGTCGGTAAGAGCAGAAGAATTTTAATTTCAACTGCCTGCTGTTGGTTCCATGAGATGTTATGGCTTGTCTTTGATTGGGAGGGGAAGTTACCAGAGGCTGATGGATGTACACTTTTTACTACCTTAAAATCTGATGTATTTCTGACAAGTTGCATGGAAATACCAAACCTTTTGTGGATCTAAGGACACATGAGTAACCTGGTTACCAGTCTCTGGCATTAGGCTTTGCACACAGAGATGGGTAGATCATTACATCTCTATCATGGAATATGGCATTATAAACTTCAGCAAAGGAGTGGGATGAAGCAGAGACAACAATGATTAATGTATGAACAGTGTCCACCCAACCATTGAGGCAGTAATAAAGGTATTAATTTGACTGCAAACATTAAAATATGTACAGTAAGATGGATTTTTGAACAGTGCAGCGTGGCATAACCTTAAAATCATTCATTACAATGAATAAATAGCTTAATGAGATTTGAAACTTCCAGCACTCTCTGTGCAAGCGGGTGATGAAGTGAAGCCTGATATCGGCACCACTGCACATAAATTATGCAAAAGTAATACTTTTAATGTCATCTATTCACTGGCATTGTTGCTTTTGTTAAATATTCAAGTGTACATCTTTCTGGGATAATATCAAATTAGTCTGTACTGGAGTTTACAACAAATTCCCCCATCAGAGCCTGATTTGCATAAAAGTAAATAAAACAAAAACATGCACACGTAGTGTAACTTCCTTCCATCGATTCTTTTTGTGAGGAAGAGAAATACATCTTATCAGGGGTAGAATGTCTCTTTTTGGTTTGGTTGTGGTGTATCACTCCCAAAAAGTCAGCTGCCACACTAAACATGGTATTCCATGTCACACAGCAGGAATATGTAACGTACCATGTTAAACTGCAGGGGTATAAGATGAACTGCTGGAGCACTTTTTCCCCCCTATTAATTTAAACAACTTATTAACAAATCAAGCCATTTAAATTAGGCGCCTAACCATGTAATTAGTTAAGTAAAACCACTTAGAGCACATTTTTCTTCCCATTTTAAACTGTGATGTTGGAGCTGTTATATGCTAAAGCAGAAAGAAAAGCAATTACTCTAACAATGATTTTTTTAAAGAGGCTGGTACACAGGTTCTGTGCAGCATAGACAGGGCTGTGGGTTTTGTTTAATGATCACTTATTTCTTTGCTGTGTACAGGCACAGCTCTGAGTTTTGGATTAATTTCAATAAATATAGAAATCTTTATTATAACTGTTCCAAAGCACTTGTTATTTACATTTGGAAGTGCAGGATTACTCATGCATGGCTGCCTGTCAATTAATCCAATATCACCCTGTGGATTTTCCCATTTGTAATTGGAAAATAGAGCTTTTCTGGTTTTCTGCAGAAACAACAGCCATTTAACTACAGGTGGTGCTCACAGTGGCAATGCACACATTTTTCAGTGTTTATATAGAAAATAAAAACCCTATTTCCTCCAGAGACAGTAAAAGCATTTTTGGGGGTTACTTTCCTGTCTCTAATGTTAAACTGAGTTTTTCTAAGTGACAGAGCAGAAGGAAGAGTAGAAGGAATGGGTGAGAGAGAGTAACAACCTTCACAGCGTGTCGTGGTTTAACCCTGCCCTCTCTCTCACTCCCCCCGAGTGGGATGGGGGAGAAAAATCAGAGGAATAACAGTGAGAAAAACCTGTGGGTTGAGATAAAGATGATTCTCAGCGGTGCATGAGAGGCCCTGATCCCTCCTGCCTGCTCCCCACAGGTTCAGGAGCAGAGGGGAAGTGACCCAGCAGAGCGTTGGGCCAGGTCACCCCACGAGAGGTGGTGGCAGGGGGATCGGCTGACAGTCACACAGCCAAGGCTGCATGAAATCAAATGGAAAAGCTGATGGATTACTGGGAGCACTGGCTCCCAGAACTCCTACATATTCAATGCAAAAAAAGAAGGAATAAAGATTAACCCAGTGTGTTTTCCCTGCAGTGTCACAGAGAACTTGGGTTTTTACCAAGTTCAACATCCAGTAAGTTTTACCACATGGCACCTATTCATCAGCTTCAAAGTGGCCTGGACAAAGTTATCAGCGTGCCTTTTCTAGTCTCCCAAGTCTCTTGGATTTGTAAGGTATTTATAGCCAATTATTTACACCCCTTCTTAAGCAATTTCCTAGAAAGGATTCACACAAATGTTTTAATCACTGGATATTTCTCCAGGGACTTTCAGTCTTACTGGATGCCATTCCACCAGTCACAGTGCTACAATGGCCTTGGTAGGAGCAATCACGCAAATTCAAGGGGGTTGTATTCAGTAGGAAAATACAACAGCTCTGATTGTCTGACCCTACTCGAGAGCAGTCCTTGACCAACAGCAGGTGGGGGATTAAGGCACACACAGCAGTGCATATTTCATGCTCCAAAAAGCCAAATACAATTTAATGTACTAATTCATATGAAGTTCTTAAAAAAGTGACTCAGCACAAGACATTTAATTCCAAAAAAGTAATTCTGGGGGAGATAAAACCACAAGAGTTCAACTCTACTCAGGATAAATAAGGTGTTTACCTTCATTCAGAGGCAGACCTCAGAGTGGAAGAGTAATCTCAACTACCACAACAGCATTAGCATCACCTAATTACTCATCAAACACAGGAGCAAAGCTTGCTGACCCAGCCAACATCTTTCTTTTCTTCCTCAAGGCTCCCTCTGTCCGTATCTCTGCAACACACGGCAAGACACAAAGGTGGCTCAGCAGCTGCCACAGCAGGGGCTGTGGGCCCGTGTTTGCTCAACACATCCCAACCTGATTACACGCTCCAGCAGCCATCACTTCTCAGAACTCAATAGAAATTAATTTCTCAACAATGAAGGCAATTAAAAGGTCTGCATACTACAGAGTAAGGATACCTGCCGACACACCAGCCAAGTGAAGCTGTAAACAAACCTGAAACCCGATGATATCGAGAGAAAGACATCGAACTCCCATGCTCTGATTAGGGGATTGGTAATATGGTTAATGAAACAGTTAGTAGTTTAATACAGTGTTAACTCCAGCACAGCTTGTGGTACAGTAAGTTACACGCAGCAACTGAATTTTGTCCTCTAATTAGAGAACTTAATGTGAAGTAAAAAAGAAAGCCTTCATTATATTTGTGGTAAAACATTGTTAAAAGGTTCTAAACAATCAATGCAATCAGCAGTTCTTATTCGAGGTCTTGTTTTTACATCTCAATACGAGTTGCTTCAGCGCTCAACCATGCTGGAAATCTGAGCAAAAAATAATGGTCATAAAAAAATATACCTATGAGCATATAGCCATACATGAGCACCTGTAGTGTCACTGATGCAGCAATTTTATGTCAGCAAGGTAAGGTAAACAGGGGCTGTTGGAAATAATTCAGGAAATTCAGGAATGCCGGGGTGATGCCCGAACAAAAATGGCATGGAAAGCCTTCCCTTCAACTAACTTTGATCAAAATTGAACAGTTACCTTTTTAGAACTCAGCAGCCAAATTATGAAGCAAAAGAAAGAGCTGTTTTCCTGGAAGCGGACTGGAGTACCCAGGCACTGGGCACAGCTCCTGGTGATCATCACAAGTACTTCTTATAAAACATTCTGGCCTATATAAATTCCAATGACGTGGCTTTTTGGGTGACAGAATTTCCTTGTGCCCCAACCACATGTGTAAGTGAAATTCCTACTCCAAATCAGCAGCGCCTGTGCTGTTGTAACTATTCCAGCAGGTAGAACAAACACAGGTACCTGCATTTAAATACAGAGCACAGGATCTCCACAAAGGTAACATATTCTCCCTTCCTTTTAAAAACCTCCCCAAACTCCTGAGTGCTCACACTGAACATCTTTTGGTATTGACGTATTTTCTCAGTCAGTTGCCTGAGAGCCCCAAAAAAAGCTCCCACCATAATGTGACAGAAATAAAAGAAGGATGACAAAGTGCCTTTCCTCGGCCCAACAGCTGGTTTTAACTAATTTTCAGTTATTGAACAAGCCAGCACAGGTGTGGAACGTTTGTGGGAAGCGGTGGCATGCAGATAAATAGGAATACCAGCTTCCTGCAGCTCACAATCATGCAGAATAGAGTCTGTGCCGGCTGCCACCGCCACCGTCACAACAGACACCGCGGGGTGTCATCAGAATTCAGGTGGAGTACGCATTTGCTTCCCATAATCACTTTATTAAGCAGTTTGCCAGATATCTAAGCTGCTGCTGTAACAGCCCACAGTCTGCATTGTCTTTGGCCACCCGTTCTAGCATTAAACCAAAGGAAACTGTATGTCAGATGGGAGTTACGATTTGGGGGGGTGTAATCATACTTAGGTTTCTTTTATTTCTGAAGAACGGAGTAAGCAAATTGCACTGGTTTTGCTGAGCTCAGACACGTTACTGGCTTGGTCTGTCACATGTGACCCCCAGTCTTGATGCCACCACAGTTCAACTCTTTATTTGTTAGTGGAGCCGACCCAAAAATCCATAATGGTATTACAGAAGAGGAAGGAAAGTCTGGTGGCCACAAGTGAGAAATTCTCAGAGCCAAAGATCACTCTGGGAAGCTTCATGAAATAGGTGGATTAAAATTCATACACGTTTTTGCAAGAAGTTCTTCGAGTTATGCGAGAAATGAGACCTCTGACATTTAACCTTCTTGTTGCAAAAGGTCCCAAACTCTGAATATTTGAACTGCAGTCTAACTCAGAAAAACCATCAGTCACCCAATGCAAAACAGGGTCCAGCAACTGCAGTGTCTAATCCAGAAAACACAAGACAACTGTCCACAGAACTGTCTGGGATGTAACTCCAATTTTCACTTATGAAAGCAAAGGGGTCTCTCTGAAACTGGGCTAAACAGCTAAATCCCGATTTTACTTGCCAAAACTGGGTACTATGAAAGAGGCAATCTTTTCCCAGAAGCCAACTGCAAGTTTATGCTCTCTTTAGTTTGGTTAAGTTCAAAATTGAAGCAGATTTTTTCAGTCTCTAGACCAATATGTGCTTCAAAACGTTCAGCCAGGAGAAGTTCTGCATCAGGGACAGACACTCAACACACCAACTGGCCTGGGCTTGGTGGCCATCCAGCCCCAGGCTCTGATAAATCCTCCTCACATCACTATCACAAAGGTACTCCTTGCTTTATTCACTGGGTCTTACTCTGCAAACACACACTTAAGAAATAATTAGGCTTGCAAGTTCTTACGCTTAAACTTAAAATGACTTTTTTTTTCAGTCTAAGTAAAACAACTCTCGAAATTCATCTTGGGACTAACTCCAATATCTCAGAGAATGCTGGAGACGTCAGTAAATAGGACTTTCTCCTAATCATTTGTACGAAAACAGAAAAAAAAATTAAGAAATAAGCCTGATAGGAATGGCAGAGTCCTCAAAAACTGAAGTGAGTGTCAGCTGACAGCAACCATCATTCCATTCCAGAAAAACTCATTAAAAGTTTAAACACCATGACACTTCTCTGCCCACAAAGGACATTCCACACCTGCGTTTTCTGTTCATTTCATTCATCAGCTTTTTAATTTTTTACTGATACACAGACACAACTAATTAAGTGCTAATAATCACAGTGAAGGACTGGGCAAGACCAAAGGGCTACCTCAATATTCCCTGAGAGAAAAAGATCTCTTCAGGTCATCAAATTAGGTGGAAACTTGAGACAGACAACTTGATATAAATTGAGAAGCATGTTGCCATTCCAGGATCAGAGGGAAGCCCTGGGAGGAGATTCAGCTGCTGGTAAAACCAGAGCATTGCTGTGACAAGACAACACCCTGAACTCAATTGTTTCCACATTTTGCATTGCAGAATTAATCAAATACATGATTATTTTTATTGTGTGCTAAAACAAAAACCCCAATTTCCTCTGATCAGGGAAGGGTTTTTTAATAGGGTTTTGTATGAGGTTTTGCCTCAGTGTTCCAGTGTCAAACAAAGTATAAGATACAATAGAGATTCTTTTCCCTTTGGTAGAAGAATTTTCCTCTTATTCCCATCTATAACCCTTGCAGGAACTTTATTATTTTTGACAATTCTACTTCTTGCCAGTTGGAATGGGGTAGTGAATCCAGCCAGCTGGTTAAAAAGCTACTAGGAAGTCAATAAGGGAGAGAGACAAGGGGCACTTGAGCTCTGACTCCTTAGAACAGGCTGAAAAGCTCTTGATGCAACTCTGCCTACTCAGAACTGCCAGAATACAAAGAAAATGAATTGCCAATTATTTATTTTACAGAGCTTTTCTAGACTAGACAATTAATATGAGCTTTAAAATCTTTTCTTGTCATGTTCAGCCTTTAATGACCCCACCTACCTGTGCATTTAAAAAAAGTTCTCTCCCCAAGATCCACCTTGACCCAAGATACTCTGGCCTAGGCAGCAGGAGAGCTGAATCCACTTGTCTTTTATTTTTAATTAGTTTTCCCAGATTTCTACCATTCTTTCTTCTCAGTGGGACATAGACAAATCCATTTTTTTTATGCCTGTCTGAATGGATGTCTCATAAAAACCATACAAAGCCGGTTTGGTTCTTGGGGCAGGGGTGAGACAGAAGCAAGTTCTTTAGTTGACATTTCTAACACCAAAAAAAAAGCCCAATATAAAAACAACTTGAAGAAAAGCAGTAACTCACTTCATTTGCAAGCACAAATCCTTAAATTGCCCACACAGCCCAGCCACACACACCTGGACGTTTTTCACAAACTCAATTAAATGCTCCAGTGCTTTTCAATATTTTTCTACTTGTCAATGTAAGGAGATGGTGTGCCACAGAAACCTCTGCCTTTCAAGCAGCCTTTTTATCTACCCCCATTACTTTAGGGACGGTGCTGTGTTTTGTGACATAACTGCCCAATGCTACATAAATGGCCATGATGAGTCACACTGTGCAGTTCAACGTTCTAAGGTATTATGGTTGGCTTTCAATTGGAATCTCACAGGTTTCCCCTCAGTCAATACCAGGGAAAGTCCCTCTGGAGGCTCTTCATCTTTGAGATTATACCAAGAGGTTCCTAACATATGAAAACTACAAAATATCAAATCCAAAACTCAGTTTAGACTAAGCAAGATGACACTATTTTTCCTTCCTTAACAGAACTAGTTCACTAATACCAAGTGAAATCTGACTTGAGGTCTCTGACATTTCCCCCTCTTCCTCTGTTTTTTTGTTAAAAGAAAGATCATCTGTGGCAGTACTGCTTTGGTTTTGTTTCTCTTTTTCTGAATTATTAAGTAAAATTTCTGCTGTGGACCCCGTTGTGCACTTCATTCAAATAAAACTACTGGCACGTTGCACCAAAGCTCCTCTTTCACAAATGGGAAACAAAGCCCAAAAGGAACTAGGTCTACACAACGAGATTATTAAGGAAACGTTTGTTTTTAAACCACCTTAATTTCTCAGTTTGCTGCTGTACTGTAACACCAGGCTCATCGCTTTCCCTCTGCCTACCACGCAATGGGTTGTGTGAGTACCACGGGGACTAAAGTAAATTCTTTGTTATGTCTGCACAAAGTAGTAAATGAAGCATGCAGCTCAAACCTCTCCTGCAGTGGCCAGATCCTCAGTGCTTTTCCTTTTGGAGTGGGAGATATAATGCTGTTTTCTTTTCCAAAGGCTTCATCTTTCAGCTTTAGCATAAAAAGGAAAGGAAAAATCTGAAGGCCTCGTTTCACACTAACTGCTCCCTTCAGATTCTGAGGCATGTCTTGATGAAAGCTCAGTTGTGAGGGAGCAAAATCAAAAGAGGAGGAAATTTCACCCCGTGAGATGATACTTAAAAGTGGTGGTGGTGGGGGGGGAAAACCTTGGAAAAAAGTTCTTTATTGAGTAATTAGCCATAATCTTAGATAAGACAACAGATCAAACAAGTTCTCTTAAAAGTGTTGCTGTGGGAAAGAGCGAGAGCCTTTCAGTGAAGGTTCACAAATAACGCTAAAAAATTAAAAAGCAGAAACACTGGCAAACTTTTCCATCAAAATTAAAACAAACCAGTTTATCTGCTCCATTTCAGAAAGTAAAATGGGCCTGGGAAAACTCCAGAGGAAAATGAGCTCTTCCCATTCCTCCCCTAACACCGAGCTCAAGGAGGTCTCTGCTTTGCCAGGATTTTCTGCTACTTATTGTGAAGCTGCTCATCCAAGTTGGTCTGAGAAGGTGGAGCAGAGGACACAACCCAGAGGTCCAGAGCAGCTCCCCATGTGCTGCCCCTCAGCTTTAGGTTCACAGGACATCTCTTTGCCTCATCCCTCTGCTGACTCTTGCCACCCAATTAAGCAAGCAAGACTTCAAATCCTAATCAATTAAGAATTCTACATTTTCCCCACCATCATGGCATTGCAGGGGCAGTAATTTAGAAGGAACCTTTGTGTACTGTAATCTCCACTGCCCTAAGACCTGAGCCCACTTTAAGAGCCTCATTTCCACAAATGCCATATATGAATCTCCGGGATGGAGAGTTCCCATGGACATCTGTGCCTATCAACTTCTAACAAACTCTGGAAAAGCAGCAGGATGAGCTGTGTATAAACCTGTTGGCCTGAATTAAGCATTAAAAAAAAAAAAAAATTACACCCTAAACTCGACATGCTCTTTTTAGCCACATTCCTCCTTGGATCCATCCATACTACATGTGAGTAACTCCCCAGTCTCAGAATAGTCACGCTCGATTCATGAGCTAACACTTACAGACCTGCCAGATGCTCTACCTCAGATGACAAATTTTGGTTTATATATGCAATGAAGGCTTAAAATCGAAAGCCCAACTATAAATATTTTGATGAGAGACTTTCTGTCACATTGTGAAAACCTAATTAAAGGGCTGGTTACATGTGAGAGTGAGTGCTGTCTAAATAAAGCTGGTGTTGTCTCGCCATGGGCTTCTTAAAAACCCAAACTAAGCATCCACCCCTATTCCCAACCCACATGTCATTCACTACCCTCTCCAAAGGCGGGGCTGGAGTGTCCCTGATGGGTCTGTCACGGTTTTCCTGAACAAGGAGCTCACTAAGGCTCTGAGAGCAGTGCACTCTCCATGGCCACTGGTGAACCCAACACAGGCTCCTCACGCAGTGGAAAGGCTGGTGATGCTGTGATGAATTGAGCAAAATCAAAACTGTCTGGGCTTTTGAGCCACAGGAACGGCAGATTGTTCTAACTCTCTGCAGTCTTTTTGCTTTGTAATTTTATTTGTGTTACTCTCAAACACCTAAAAACATTTCAGACAAAGGAATAAACATGCACTCACTGGGAAGCAGCGGGTTTTTCTTCCCCAAAAAAAGGTTTGTGAAAAGGGGCTTCCCCAACCACGAGAACAAAACATTACAGATGTCATTTGTTCCTTGCCTTTTTTTCATTAACAGATTTTGAAATCCTAACTTCAAAAAGACAATAAGCAAAACTATTATGTTTAAGTGCACATCTGACCTCCCTTATAAATGTTTTGCCCCTTTCATACAGGGCACTATTAAACTTTTCAGAGGTGATTTGGGAGTTTAAGGGCAGGATTCACTGCCTGACCTTCTGGGCATCTGTTCAGAGTCATTCACCAGCTGTGACATCCCGGGGTGCCCTTCTCTCGTACAAAAGCACTGTGATACTGAGCAAGCAGTGACCCAGGCCATGGATCAATCCACGGGCTCAAGTATCAAACCAGAAAAGATGAATTTTTGAAACATTTTCCTCCAGATAGATCTTGACATGCATTCTGTATTTCGTAGATTTATTACATGACTGGTTTCAGCTGTTATTTAAACGCTCCTACCTCTAGAATATTTTCATCGATACTGTTTTGTCCTTCACGGCAAATTAATTGCCTAAATGTTAACAATAGGAAATACAATGCAAGTTATGAAACAAGAACTCTTCCATCTACGTGATTAAATGGGATTCGGAATCCTAGGTCTGCTGCCTTAATCTAACTCCTCAAAAATGATGAGCTACACCACAGACTGAAGGGACCAAAGCAGCCTTTAGGTCGTTCTTTAACAACGCAGCACATCGTGGGAGACACAAGACAGGATTGTGCCAGTGACTGATGGTATAAGGTCTAAAACCAGAAATACACATCCACCCAGAACTTGTAATAAAACAGGTTTTGCACCACGGGAATGTATTTTCACATTTTTGCAGAGCTTTCATCTTACAGGCTTTACGGAGAGAGGCAACATGTCAGGACCCAGGAGTTATCACTTGACATGTCTTGTGTTTTTTTAATTGACTATACCCAGACCTGAAGCTCAGATTTTTCCAAGCTAAAAGGATTCACAGCAAAAAGGATTTGGCTAGCTGGAAGTGCAACTATTTTCTGCTTGCATCAGAGGATGTTGTACACACATCAACAGGCACACAACACATTTCAGCTCCAAGTTCCATACCTGGGAGCATCAGTGTTTGTTTACAACAGTATTTTACACTATTTGCCATCAATGCAAATTCATATAAATGCAAACCTGGAGCACACTGATATTTGGTACCTCTTGTCACACAGATTACAAATACTTTAAAGGCAAAACACCCTTTAAGGGACTGAATGTCTGGATCTACAAATAAACACAAGGATAACAACATGGGAATGAAAAGCAACTGATCCAGGTGATGCCCTAATAACATTATTGCTCTTTAATGGCTTTTTTTTATTATATAATTATGCCAGAAGCCTCACAGACACGGAAAATATATGTTCACTGGCATTTAATTGCTTTATCATCATGACTATAATCACAAATGAGGACCTTCCAGAACTGAGAGCCAACTGAGGCTTTTACTCACTCAGCTCTACCTGTCACCGTAATAAACACTCCCTGAAAATCTCCCATGTGCTGTATTTTAAAGGATTATGTATTGAAGAGCCTCACTTATGTATTTTGAGTGGGTGGTTGCTTTTGTACAAAACTGTTTCCCTTCCTCAGGGTGAAGTGCACTGTGCAGAGGGACGAATGCAGATGCAGGTACTCCCACACAGCTACCCATGGCACACACATGGAAGGAAACTGCACATCCCATACACATCCAGGTGCCAGAGGAACTGTGTAACCTGTGCTACAGCATCTGCTTATGCACCTTCCCAGCACAGATGAGCTTCCCAAGCAATGCCCTGTGTGCTGGCTGCTCGTCCAGCTGCTCGTGCCCACCTTGGCAAGTGGTTCCCCATCTTCTCATGCCTGAAACACTGTCCCCATCCCACTGTGAGCACGGGCAGGAAGAACAAGTCCATGCAAGCCAATGACACTCAGGAGATATTCCTGCCTCAGCTGAAATTTTGTATGCAGTGCATCTGAAAACCAAATACGATATTAACAAAAAAACCAAAGCAAAACAAAAACAAAATCCAAACAAACAAAAACCAAACCAACAAACAAAAACACAAAACAAAAAAAAACACACAAAGAAAAACCACCACCAAAAAGAAAACAGAAAAAGCATTTCCACAGTAAAAATAAAGACTCGAAAAAAAACTTTTAAAACCCTTTAATAATAATGCCCTGAAAAAGACAGCATTACCTTTAAATTAAGTATGGCTTGCCTAAATAGTAGACAAAATTTCAGTTCAAACCCCATAACCTTGAAGAGCTCAGTCCTTGGAGTTAGATCCCACTTTGTGAAGCTGTCCCTGAATATCAACTTTTCCTACATGAGAAAACTGGGAGAACTCTTTTCAAGGCTAATTGAAGGTAACAATTATTTTGCATGAAAGCAACAATTAATTAGCACTCAGCAAGGTTCCCTCTACTCTATGCTGTGAAGTAAAAGCAGGTCACTTCTGCAGCCCCTCACACCTGTTACAGGTCACAGATCCCTACCTGAACACAGTATCTTATTTGCTGTTTCAGCACCTCAAGGTTAAAGCCTATTTTCCTTCCAAACACAATTTTTTTCTTTTTGAGTATGACTGCACCAAGGGATGGAATCAGAGATGCTTCTATCTGAAAGCTGAAAAAATACAAATCACCGCTGCGAAATTCATGCATTTTAAAAAACTAACCATTTGTGCCAAGTTACACAGGCAGGCTCCAGACCTCAAGGCTGGTGCAAGCCAGCACAGTGTTCTGTAGGCTACAGTTTGTCCCTCTTCATATCCCTTTTCCTAGAGGGACACCTTTAACAGAAGGGCCACCACATCCACTCTTCTTGAAGCTCTTGCTTAAAGGAGATGAATTCTTCCTTGTCTTTACTGACTGAGACAGGGGGCAATCTCCATTTGATTAGTTAAGACGGCTGGCTGGCAGATTTAAATTATTTGTATATCAGTATTGATGCTGCTCCACATATAGTGTAAATGCAATTATCATTAGGGCACTCAGAGCCATCAACTGAGAGCACTTTGAGGAATGTCAACGCCTGAGCAGAAATAAATGCAGGCACACGCACACAGGTGGACTCAGAATAAATTCTTGGGCTCTTCCCTGCCCTTCCCCATTAAATTTCTCCTCCAGGTAACTCTGCTCTCATTTTCTCAGACTTCTTACAGCAAAAGCTACTTGGGAAAAGCAATCAAATCCATGTAAGACAAGCTTAAAATTTCACCCACCGCCATCCCTGGAGCTGTGATCGGTCTCAGGAGGTTAATAGTGTGCTCTGCTGGAGGGTCAGCAATGGCTCCAGCCCCATTCCCATTAAGAACCCAAGAACCCTGGCTTTGTTTCTGGAAAGGAGCTCAGTCTGGGTCATCTCCACACTCCCCATGCTGTAACTACACTGAACAGCTCTTACAAGGCTTGGTCAAAAGGCTTGGAAGGGTCTTCATGAGAAACCTGGAGCACAAATTTCCATGAAGAAAACAGAAAGACCAGACGGAATTTGAACTCTTTTGATGTTGACCCTCATGGAAAATGCAGTGACAGGGCTGCTCTGCTCAGGCAACAGTAGAATGAAGATACACTGGCCAATACATCAAACCACAATGGCAAAAATAAAATGCAGGACACTGGTCTAACAGACATTTCCTCTGTGACTCTGATATTTAGACTGTTCATTCTAAGCTCAGGTTAAGAGAGACTTTCACAGCCTCCACATGAACAAAGACATGTTCAAACCCCAACCACCAGGCATTTATAGCTCCTTGCCAGGAGAGGACAAACAGCATCCAGGGCTGACCAAGCACAGCTCACCAAACTGTGACACTGGCTACATGCCCAAAACTTCTCATGGCAGTGCCAGAGGAGATTAATCCCTCAGCCAGGAAAACAGGGTCAAGAGCAGAGCCTGCTCCCAATGGAGCTGGGAGGCCAAGTGACACGGGATGGACGGGCTGCAGATTGAGAGAGCACTAAAAGAGGTTAGTGGGGCAGCTCTCCCTGGAGCACAAAGGCACTGCCAAGCTGCCTTCTGAAGAGAAGATTTCCTCCAAAGAAATAAACCAGCAAAAGCTGAAACCAGATCCCACAAGCCAGACTCCTTCTGCGTGAATAACCTGGGTGAGAAGAACAAAGCAAAGCACCAACAAAACACCAAACCAAAACAAAGACTGCAAGCTTCCTCACTCTGCTCTAACACTTCAGTCAGGGAAGCGACAGTAAGCTGCAAACAGAAGATGATTTCCAGCTACAAAGAAAAAAAAAATTACCCTGAAAAGCAAGAATTTAATAAAGCCACTGGAGCTTTTTTCATTGCACTATTAGTTAAGATTTTTGAATACATAAATGAGAATTACTTGACTGACGGCCTCTTTATCAATAGTATAATCAGCTTTCTACTGTTAGAATAAGTCATTTATTTCAACAGTAGAAACATTTATTTTAGCTGTAGAAATATAACCCTATTTATTTCCAATCTGCAAAAGTAACCCTTGGTAGTATAAACTAATTTAAAGAGAAAGGCGATTTCTTATCTGCAGAAAGCAGCAACAACACTAGCAAAGGACAATGGTCTGCATTTTTATTAATGCAAACATTAACCTTCCATTTCCACACTTGGATTTCTAGCGTCAGAACAATATTATTATCTACAAGGGAAATAAATTTATGGTAACCTAATCTTATCATTCATTATTTAAGTATCAAGACATTTATCTATTAATCTATCCTTTTTACCACTTAAGTGTTAATTTTCCCAGCCTGCTTACAACTTTCAAGGGCAAAGTCTGCTTCATCACCAGCTGTCATGGTTAAAAATTATTTCTTGTATTCATAAAGCAAATGTAAAGCTATGTCACAAAAGCTAGACAGAGAACACACTTTTGCATACAGTCATGTGCTGATTCCTACTTGACTGAACACGATCATATTTTTAGGTTCTATAATTAATAGCTAACAGCTTTAAAAGTCTCACTAAATATTCATTATTAGAGAAAAAAATTGAAGAGGTCTAATCCATTTTAAATGTCTCTGACAACTGCCATTAAAGCATCCTTGTGCAACCTGTCACAGATATTTATATTCATGCAGCACTGAGATGGATCGTAGGAGTCCACATCCTGTGTTGTTCTTCCCCTGTTAAGTATTAGTGGAAGAAGTGTCAAATGTTATAAAAACACCTTACACACTTAGCTCCTCTCCAAAAACACTGGTATCTGTACTGGCACGGAGTGACAGGGCTGCACCTTCTGCAATGGTCGGACTTGGAAGGGACCTCTAAAGGTCACCCAGTCCAGCTCCCTGCCATGGGCAGCGACACCTTCCCCTACCCCAGGTTGCTCCAAGCCCCGTCCAACCCGGTTTGGACACTCCCAGGGATGGGGCAGCCACAGCTTCTCTGGGCAGCCTGTGCCAACCGGTGCCAGGGCCTCACCATCCTCTGTAAAGAATTTCTTCCTCACAGGTAGTACATAAAGTCCACAACTGCCAACCTTTAAGGCTGTAGCATAAATCAGTTTTTTAATGCTGCCCACAGGGCCCTCAGGATGAGTGGCAAGAACACAGAGCCATCACTTCATTTATTGCTGCTCGACCAGGAGGGACCCTTCCCTCAGCTCAGGCAAAGCCGACCCCATCAGAGCCTGAAGGCTGATTCTCCTAAAGGTCTAAGATGCTGCAAATGTCAATCCTGCCCCTTAACAACAAAGCCCATGCTTTGCATTTTCATAACAATTAATACTTTTTCCCTGTTGCCTAATATGGTTTCAAAAGCCAAGGGTTTCCAAGTTCATTTTACAATTGATTGAGATGCTGTTTGGATCCAATAATAAGCTTTGCTTGAAATTAGTCACTCTCAAATCTGATAAAAAAAACCAACGTATATGATCTTTTTGTTATATATTTTTCAAGGGTTACAATTCAATTTTATTCCTTTTCTCATGAAATCACTTAGAAGTTATACTGCAAACCTCAAGCAATGCATACAGCTCCTGTGAATCCAGGAGGCACAGGGTGCCCGGTACGAGCAGTTTAAGTGGCATGGGCAGCTCTTAAAAAAAAAATCAGCGCCTTCTCATAAAGCTAAACCACAGTTTTTCAGACTGAAATGCAGGACTGGCAGCAATCCATAATCCTGACACAGTGTCATGGGTGCCAAAGGGCCTCCAGTGAGTGCTGCCTTTGCATTTTTAAAAATGTTTTATAAGCTCAAGACCCCAGAATTAAGTATCTTCACTTTGCAAGCAACCTGCCATCTACTAATACTAGAGCAAAACCAAGCCAAAGAGAAAAAAAACAATCAAGCACAGAACAAAGGATCTCTAACCCATAAGTAAAGTCTCTTTATCCCCAAATCCTCTACTTCAAGGGCTTGAGTGCTAAAAGCTAAGAGCTTTCAGCTTCATGCCATTACCATTTGCTCTTTTTTAGCTGCACCAAATCGCTTTTGTTGCAAATCAACATGGAAAAAAAAGAGTAAGACAAACAGATGAGCCAACCACATGTACAGCTGATGCCTCACAAATGAGCAGGTTTCCTATTAAGGATATTGGGGAATTAAGCAATAAGGAGATATTTACAGGCCAGGCAAAAGATGGACTGTGTTATTGTGAATTAGGGCCCCAATCAATTTCCTAATTGCCAGACCGCAGTGTTTACTAACCTGACTCCAGAATTACTGCATTCCCTGCTCCAAATAAAAACATAAGACAGCCTATTGGTTATGTAAATAAGCTGATGCAGCTCCATTTAGCACAAGGACAGGATTTTTTTGTTTCTTTTCAAAGAGTATGCAGGCATGGAGCTCCTTACCCAGAACTATCATCCTCACTGCCCTTCAGTCAGTAAAGCAAAAGGGAACGCAAAAGGCCAAGGCTGGAACAGCCTAATTAGGATTCTTCTTCCCCAAATGCTGTCATAAAAATCAAACATTAGTTTTTAAAGAGAGTTTTGCTGTGATCCTGAATGGAGGAATACAGAGCTGGTCACAGCCAGCATTTCATTAACATTTCACAAGAACTCTGCTCTGGAACAATATCTCCAGGTAAAATCTGTACATGATTTTTCTTGAATGAGGTTATGGATACAAAAAAATGATAATGAAATAGTAGCACTGTATCAAGTTGTCCTCCCAGATGAAAAATTTTCAAAGTGATACACAGACACCTTACACATCTTTTTCCAAGCTTTGTAACCTTAGTATTTCTTTGAAAGAGATTAAAATCTCATCATACCAACTGAGCGAGTGAGTGAGGTTGAATTAGATCAATAGTTCTCCCAACACCACCCCGAGTGCCTCTGCCGAAGGGAAAGCAATGTCACAGCTTGTACTGGAACTGCTGTGCCTGCAGCAAGTGGTGTACAACACCTCAAAGTCCACACAACACCTGGAATACCACCAGCAGTGGGTATTCCTAAAGCCCTTGGACACCTCAGCAGCAACAGAGAGGCTCCAGAAGGAGGTGGAGGAATTTAGATCAACTTAGAGACAGGCGCATCAGCGTGCTGGTAGCTGTAAGCAGGAAGGACACCTCTAGAAACACAGCCCAAAGTCAGCAGGACACATTGGACGCCTGGTGACCCACTGCAACTCTGCCACCAGTGAACTCACAGTGTCACCCCATCCTGGGAACAATCTGATCATCCTTCTCCCAAACAGGTTTTTACTCTCCCACAGAGTGAAAGTGGCCAGTTCCTGCAGTCATACAAAACTTCAGGAGCTTTTGCCAACAGCACCCATGTTCATCATCATAATTGTCATTTTCAGAAACTGTGCACATAAAAGGTGCACCCCAACCTACATCTGCAATCCATATTCTCACTGTTTGCATTAACCATGAACCTCAACCTTGTTGACAACACAGAAAGGGTGTGCAGAGGGGTGGGGGAGCTGACCCTTCTTGTTTAATCCAATTCAGAAGCTCTATAATGCAATTATGCCAAACCTGTGACCCAGCTGCAGTTCAGCCACTGCATTGCTGAGCAGGGGTGCTATGAGATGACCTCAAGGTCCTGTAGAACTTCAATTATTCTATGATCCCAGGTCTCAGCAGGATTGCATATCCTTGTAAAAGGAGTGCAGCTGCTCAGGGCTCCTCTGGGACAGTTTTTTCCCCACCTCTGCTTTATTTTTCTGGCCCTTCCAAAGCCAGACACTGTATAAAGGAAACTGGAACACTTAAGAATGCTGGAACTCTTAATTCCATTCTTCTGAGTGTTCTCTCACAACTCCAGGTATTGAAACCTCAAAGACTCCATGATTGGTGATTCCCTAGCTTACCAAGTAACACCAAAAATGACTGAATACTACTGGAAAGTGATTGTCTCAATTATCTATCAACATTTAAAAATGAAGACCCAACAACACAGGAACTCGCTCATTCCAGCTTTATCTCCTTTCTTATGCCTTCCATCTGTTGGTATCCACATGACATCTCACAGTGGATTACAGCTCCTTCAGTCCAGAGGCTACAATTCTTTTTGGCTTTCTTTCCTGTGCTCAGCAATGACACTCTAAGGTGCCATTTCAACACAATGCTACATGGATTATTGTTGCTTAATATCAACACACTAAACCTGGAAGAAACTGATTAAAATTCTGTGTGTGCTGCTGCCATTAAACAATTGCTACCACCCGTCCCTCCCCTTGAGGTTAAATGTCTGTCCTGCTCTGCCTCAGGATCCCTCCAGCATCCCAAAGTGACTCAGACTGGAACATCACAAAGCATGTTAATTTGGAAAAGAAGCGAGAAACATTTAAAAACAAGAATAATGAAGAACCAACTAAAATCATGGATTAAATGCAAGAGGAGTGAAAAGTATTGGTCCCAGAGTAGAATTTATGAATGCTCTAGCAGCTGGCATGGGAAGTTTCTGCCCATTATGATTTTTAATGTCCTAGCTACGATAAAATTAGAGAAATTAGAGGCAGGCAAGATAAATTAGGCCAAATAATCCATTCCCCACCAATACAGGATGGATATAAACTGTTCAAGAAAAAAGAGCATCCCAACAGACTATGGCAATACCCTTGACACTGACCTTTATGTCCAGTTTTGTGAAAATTCTCAGTGTTGTAAGTTACTTATAGAAAGACATGGGAAGAATTTCAATTGTTCTCTGTACTCAGGGATACATATTCAGAGGGATTTTAAATACGAAGGAAGCTCAGAATTTTCTGAAGTAACTGGTAATTCCACCAGCAAGGAAAAAAAAAAAAAAAGGAGTCACACACAGGCAAACTGCATTTGAAATTAAGTTTACACATGAACTGTCATGAACTTATTGATCATAAACTGAGATGGCTACTTGGAAATGCTGGTCTGCCCCATTCTCTAACACAGTTCTAAGAGCTATTACTGAAGATTGTGCTTGGACACATTCCTGTCTTCAAGGAAATGACAGTTCTACTGCAGATAATGTAAATGTCTGGAACTGAGGCTTCCTAACAAACTCCCACAAGTGACAACAAGTTGGGGATGTTTATCTTACACAATGCCTGTTCATCACTCCTCTCAAATGTCTGATAACCTTCTCTCAATGCTTTCATCAAACCAATGGGTTTGACCCCGAACCAGTTCACACATTTAAATTAACATGCAAATTATACACTTAGATCACCTAGAATCTGCCTTTGAGGGGAGGAAATCGTCTGACAAGCTTTATGATGACATTTCAAGACTGATGCAGCTTCTTGCAACAGGGCATTTGAGATGAGAGAAAGCAGCACTCAGCTACACAGTCATTCTGCCTGTGTTGATGTCTGGCTAAAACCTCATCCTGGGGAAAAAAAAAAAAAAGCCAATTTTTAATATCCAACTCCTCATCATTATCACCTGCTGGAACAAAAAAGTTTCAGGTGAAAATTATATTGTTAAGTCCAACAGCTGGCTTTGAAGCCTTCGGTAGCACCTTCAGCTGCAGAGATAATGGAACACTCTCCTGGAAGACTCGGAAAGTTGCTTTCAACAATAGAAGCTCCACCACCTTTTCTTCCAGATGCCTCTTGACAGTTTCCCCAGTAACCCAGGCCAGACAAAAGGCACTAGAATTCTGGACAAAAGTAACACAAACTGCCAGGAAAATCAGCCTCCTGAAAGAGCTGACAGACACAAGTGCACTGTGCAGATATCTCGAGCAGGTATCTGAATTTATGACAATCCCTCTCCGAAACACTCCTGGAGTCAGCAGCATGCAGCGTGACATCAGGCCTTTCATGTCAACAGGGAGCAGGAGGCCTGGCTGAAAATAGTCATTTTTGTTTCGTTGTGCTCTGTCCCCACCCCAGGAGCCCGATATGCTGTGATTAGCACTGAGGGAAACGCTCCCTCCACATCAGCAACACCGTCCCCACAGCTGGAACAGATATGCCAGAAGTGACCTGGATGTTTTACCTTAACAGTAACGGACTAAAATATGATGACTGAGGTAAGATTTTTAAGAATTATCTCACTTTTCTTTTAAAGCATAGATCATGCTCCTTAATTCCAGTGAATTTGCATGGACCAAAGCCCAAAGGAAAGCCACAGACTGCAGCCTCTTAATCACTGACACACAGCAGCAACAGGGCGAGGCTACCAGGTCGACAGATCTGTACTCTAAAAAAAAAAAAAATAAAAAATACAGCTGCTCCATCTTCACTGAAGTTGTCTCATTTTTTCAAGCTTACCTAATTAAATCAATACAAATACCTACAAAGCTGGACTTATTTCAGCTACAATGCAATTATATTTCTTTTAACTTAACTTGAAAAAGAAAACCCTGTCAAATAGATTAGATATATTTATTCCTCCAGTTAAATTAAACTTCAGGTAAACTGATGGAATAATTAATCTCAAATGTCAAGAAAACGATAGGAAATGTGTCACATTTATGTGCAAAAGTAAGTCCTGCAGAGTCCTCAACTTAGAACTTCTGTTGAACATCTGGCTTAACACACAGTTAAATTTCATGGTTACCGAAAATTTTGAATTCAAAATTTTCAGAGAATTTATTGTTTTGCATAATTAAAAAGAAGTATTACTTATAGCACCCTAGGGTAGACATGGGGATCCAGAGACAATCAGACTTTTAGGAGATTATGGGCTCCAGCTGTCTGCCTTGCCTGGTAATCTCCCTAAGGTGCTGTTTCCTCATGATACCAGTAATCACTTTTCATGGGTTTACATAAAAGGTGCTGTATATCATCAAATCAAAAAGCAGGTTATTGCTCTCTTCTTGTTATGCTGAATATGTGGCTTAGTGCTAAAACCAGAAAGCCAAAATAAAATGTGCATTTTTACATTACAACTGACCTACTGGTTGTTATTCAATATATATAAACAAGCACTGAAGTTGCCCATTAACAAATTGGCTTCAATATTTCATATCAAATCATGTAAATATATTCACATTTTCAGTAGTTGGGCTTGTCCAGTACTGCTGACGTTTCAAGTTATAGCCAGGCTGAACAATACAAATCCATGACTTGTCAACATCCTTCATCTTATTAGTTTCACTCAGCAACAATCTCAGTCATAATGTTTATTAAAATACAAATTGTTCCTGTATCCTGTTGAAAACTGTGGGAGATTTGCCATGGCAAAAATGCCTTGTAAGATCTTTTGAGGTTGGAATGAAAGCTCAAGCGTTTCCTATCTGTTTTGGGGTTTTTTTCCTTTTAAATCTTATAGAAATAAGCCTTGCATCACTCTTCTGAGGCACAAAAATAATCTACAGTTAACATATAGGCATGAAAACAGCAGAAAAGGAGAGGTTTTAGTGGTTTTACTCTCCCCTGTCCCACTGTCAGCAGCTTCTCTGGCTGGAGCATCTGAGCCACTGCCAGTTCACAACAACTGTGTGACCTTCACAGAATTTGGAACTTGGGACTCTCAGAGCCTCCATAAGCCAAAATCAACTATTCTAAGCCAATTCTCCCTTTTTCCATCTGGAAACCTGAATTTCAATGAACTTCTGTTGACTTACAGCAGAAAGGAAACCGAGTATCAGGAAGCACCAACCACAGAATCACAGAATGGTTTGCGTTGGAAGGGACCTTAAAGATTTACTCTTGGGCAATGAAAATCGTTTTGGGCACCAAAACCTAAATTAAAACCACCAGTGCCCTGTTGACAGGCAGTGTTCTGCAAAAACAAATTCCCCAGCAAACCACACCTCCCTCCTGCAGGAAAGCTGCATGTACAATATCAGTGAATCAGGCATGACTGAAGTGCCACTGCTGTTCCTTCCAGCCACAAGGAATTTTCAGCTACTGCTCCATTAGTCTATGGCTTATGGGAAATATTTATTGCTCCTTCTCAGAACTTTAATATCATTCAGGACATTTTATTATTGCAGCTTTGCTTATTTCAATGTTTCCTTTGTGATTTTTTTTTTTTTTTGGTAGGAACTCAAAGATCCTTTTAAATATGAGAGTTTTAAAATAGAAAACCTGCAATCTAATACAGAGACTGCCTGAAGGAGCGGGGAGGACAAAAAGAGTGTCTGGGTATAAAATCCAGGATATTCTGTGGTCTAAATAGGCTTTCACTGACAAGATTAACAACAAATGCATGGCCAGACACTGTGAGGAACCTAAGATTCTAAAGGCATAATAAAGAAAACACACTGTTATTTACAAGGAAGATCTATCAGTATCTACAGGTAATAATTAAAACCACATCTAGTACTCTCCAATCAATGTTTAAAGCAATCCTTGTGAAAACACTCTATCAGCATGTACATAGGTCTTTTCTACTACCTGCACAAGCTTCTATTAACCCATGCCTAGGACAGGGATCATCATTAATGTCTCTAAACACTGATAACACTAATGAAGACACTGGAAGCACTGATCATGTGGTCCATGAGAGCTGCAGAAAAGCTCTCCAGCAGCAGTTGCTCAGACAGGAGTTCCTGTGGACATCTTAATAAAGATGAAGCCACACAACCCATGGTGAAGGTGCCAGAGAAGCCAGTGAGGACAAAACCAGTAGCCCAAACACACGAGGCAGCAGTTCCTGACACAGGGCAGGAAGAGTGGGAAGAGCAAGAGCTGTGGCTGAGGAAACGTGCTTGGTGTTCTGAACAAAGAGAATCAAGTAACATGGATTTTGTGATTTTGTATCCTCTCTCCATCTATTTTAGCATAAATAATGATTCAGCTACAATCAATAAGGAGTCCTGTTGCTGACTGCAGCAGAGCCAAGGTTTTGCTCATGATGTCTAAGCACTACAAAGTAAAATGCACATTTTAATTGTCGTAGGGTTTCCCCCCCAGTCACAAGGATTTTCCAAGAATGAGCTTATACTCCTTGGATTTGACAAAGACAGCACACACAAATTCTGGGCTAAGTTGAAAATTCATAAAACAAAACCAGATGTCTTACATTGACAGATTACAATAGTTTTGTCATATAAATGTCTTCTGTGACAGCCACACAGGCCACATCCATCAGCAGCTCCTGAGAGAGCAGCCCAAGCACAGGAAGCCCTAAGGACCTGCCAAAGGCCCGCAAGCAGGAGCTGCAGAGGATAAAAGCTGATGCTCAGAGCATCAGTCCTAAATACTTAACAACCCTGACTCCAAAAATCCCATCATCCCTCCCTTCACTGCCCCGCTAAAACAAAGGCAAGAAGTTTTGCAGCCATCAGGGCTGTTACAGTGTCTTTTTAAACATACTTTGAAAGTAGCAGGGGGGGGGAAAAAAAGCAAATAAACAAATAAAACCACTCACCATATTTGGTGTCAGTCTTTACTGTCAGTGCAACTAAAACTCTTCAAAATATGGAAAGCTCCACAAATGTTATTAGCAAAGATTTCACACTTTTTTAATGGATATTTACACTTGGAAGCAGTCTTTTAATTACTTTTGTTATTTGCATCTGATGGCTTCGGGGAATGTTGAATTCAGATATGAGACTATCGAGGACCGCTGGATGAAGTCCAATAAAAAAACTGAGATCAGACCAGTTAAATTAGCCATCTGGCCTAAATAAACACAAATCAGAACTACTTCTTAATACTCTTTCAACCCAATCTTAAGTGAAGCAAGAACTTCATAGAAGGCAGCAATTGTGATAAGGTAGACCCCAAGGAAGTTTGCATCCATCTGGTTTGTAATGTATCTTACAACTTCAACTGTGGCTACAAAAGAATAAATGTCCTAGATATGGCATAAGAAGGCCACATGATAACAGCCAGATTTCAGTCTTTAAATTGTCATAAAAATGAATTAATGAATTAAGTTTGTAGCAGTTACTGTTCTAGTTAAATTATTACCAGGAGAGTGGATTTATAATGTGCTGGTTCCTGTTCTCATTACAATCCATTCTCACGAGAACTTATCATCAGAATTTTAATGCCTCGCTCATTCTGTGAGAGATAGCTGTAAAAATATATTAATTTGACCTTTTCAAAATTTTGTTATTTGATTTGGTGCCTATTCTTATTTGCTCCTATCTGCAGCTCTTACATTTGCTCATATCTATAAAATTACTAGGAAATGGAAGTATGTCAGTAAGTCAGAAGACTTTTCCGTTTTTTTCTACCCAGGGTGAGGAGCGCAATCTCATGACACTCCTTCAAAACCACACACAGGCCAAAGTCACTGCCTGAAGCCATCACTGCACTTTGAGTAATGTTTCATCAATGGTAAAAGAGCTGTGATACCCTCAAAGTACAGAGAAATACAATAAAACCCCTTCCCAGGGGGCACAGCCAATGAGCCCTTCCAAGAGACATTCCCAGAGGATGAGCCACACTGGGCACCCAGCTCGAGACAAAACCAACCTCTCTGGAGGCTCTGCCCTCTCTGAACTACAACAGGAGCCTTGAAGACTCAGATTACAACACAAAGGTGGTTTTAATCCTCCTAATTGTCTCTGCTGGTGAAAACACGCCAAGAAACTGAGCTCCCAGAGAGGACCTGGAATTAACCTGATCCAATTCTGTGCTGAGACAGCCCCAACAACCTGTGCCTGGTGGGAAGCAAGGAGCACATGCACAAAGATGACATTACAGTAGTAAAAGGAGTTATTTTATCTCTTGCCAGCAGCCCACAGGGACTGCTCCCTCTTTGTGATCTACGCACGGGCTCAGAGTCACTATGTCAACCCTCTGCCCACCAAAATATTCCTTGATGACTTCATCGGAATTAATCTTAATTTCATAGCACACAAGGAGGTTAACAGAAAGCAGATTTATCAGACAGCAGAACCTGACCTTTATTCCACAGCAATCCTGTACAGTCAGACTGGCTGTTCTGTCTCTAGATCTGGCACTACCCTCCACAGCTCTGTGGTACCAGAGACAGGCCGAGGACAGTGTTCAGGTGCCATCCATCCTCCAGGCAAACTGATGAGTTGCATTTACAAGTTCTGGGTGTTTTACATGACACCAGATCCCAGAATTTTTTTTTTTTTTTAATTGGAGTCATAACACCAAACAGAATAGTATGTCATCTTTCAATCACTGATTTTGTTAATCACTCCTTCGGGTTCTGCTTAGCCAGTGTACTATTAAAACTACACATAGCTAGTTAAGTGTGTGCTGTCCAGCAAACTGGCTATAAAATTCAGCTGCTGTTCCACAGCATCTGCTGTAAACTAATAAGAAACAATATTTATCATCAACATGTCGGACAGGACCACCAGCCCACTCAGGACCCCAGAGCAAACCTCACAGAAGATCAGCACCATCCGCTTCGGGAGAAAAAAAAAAAAAGAAACACAACTTGAGGTAAACTCTTATTCCTCATCTGGTGGAGTTTTCAGATTCTACCCAACCTGCTCAATTCAACCCTTCTGTCCTCACAGCACCTGTAGTTATGATTTTCCCTTTGTATGTGCCTTGTGAGAAGAGGCTTGTCCTGCACAGGAGAAGCTCTCTGTGATTACAGATAAACACACATGAAAGGTAGTCAGGCAGAAATACATATATATATAGATTTATGCACACACTCCTCTGGGTCCTGGGCTCAATTTCAGCTGGAGCCAGGCACAACCCAAATCTGTGACAGAGTAACACTTTAGGCAGGCAGTGATGTAGGAACCTCAACTTCAGCGATTACACCACTGATGGATTTTTGTTCCTGAATTGCTTGGGTACTTCTGAAAATTCCACCCGTAACACCTACCTCATCATTACAGGAATAAAAGTTGTTTGAGCCAGACCTGACAGCACTTCCCATCGTATCCATCAGCAGCTGACAACAACAACAGCAACGTTCAGCCCCAAACAAGGACAGCAGGCGAGACAGATACCTCCCTGTCTCCAGTGATTTGTTGCTCAGAGGGTTTTGGAGCTGCAAGTCACATCTTTTTACACAACACTGCTCAGCAACCCAGCTCCTCTGGGTGGGAGTTGGAGTAACTATGTACACACACCAGCTAAGAGAGCTCACGAGCCTCCTTCTCTATGGCAAAGCCATCTCTAAGAAGTTTTTTTTTCCCATGTTTCAGTCACTGATACCTTTAGCTTTCACTTCAGATGAAATTCAAGTGTATGATTCTCAGAACACATTGGCATAGTTTGGTGTCTTTTATGCAGTCAATGAAAAATCCCTGGGAGCTGGAGTTGTGCTGTGCAGAGATGTTTCTGTTACCACATTGCTGATCCAATGAAGGTAATAACAGACAGTGTTGTTACAGCAAAGCTGCTGCGACCTTGAAATGTTAATTCCCAGAGACACCAGGGATTGGAGATGTCAGCATGGCAATGTTTTTGGCTTCCACAGGGGATGGAGCGTGTTTGCAGCTCTGCTCTTACAGCAACCCCTACAGTTTAGTGCACAGAGTGGAACTGATGCCTGTCTCCATAGAGACCTCCTGTCCTGCTTTCAAAAACGGGAAGAAAATGGAAACTATGACAACAGACAAACCTGTGGGATGAGAAGGCATAAACAAGTCAGCAGGAAGCCCACGGTAGTACACTGGGGCCAAGCCTCGTGTTTTCCTTGTTATCCAATATTAACATAAACA
Source organism: Empidonax traillii (assembly GCF_003031625.1). Lineage (NCBI taxonomy): Eukaryota > Metazoa > Chordata > Aves > Passeriformes > Tyrannidae > Empidonax > Empidonax traillii. Next base: position 2,346,841 of record NW_020955284.1, read on the forward strand.
GACAACTAAAGTACTGGGGAGCTGAGCCTGCACCACCAGCAGTACCCAACCCACACCATCACCAAAGCACAGTGGCTGGGCATAGGGTTGGCTGCTGGTATTTGGACAGAGGAGAAAGCACCTCAATTTCCCTCCTATAAAAACCACAGTCCCAGTCCAGCAGCGCTATCATCGGCATCTTGCCATCACAAAGAGGCCAAGACACAAACATTTAAGGTACCACCAGACTTATCACAACATCTTTACCCAAGATCATTTAGGTGGAGAAATTAAAGGGATGTAATTAGCTGAAGACAACAACAAAAAAAAAAATTTTAAAAATAAATCTTGGTTTACCACACTTTCTTTAAGACAACTTAAACCAAAGCACTCAGACAACACTGCTCTTGTAGACAGCTCCAGATAGAAAACAGCCCTGCCTTCTTTGTATGAGCTATTCCTATACTCCTCACTGGACTGAAAAAGCATTTCCACTTAAAGGCAGAAAAATATTCAAGACTTTTTAATAGAAGACATCCCTATCTAAAGAGCACCCTTGGTATTTGTAAAGCATTTTGCAAAAGTAATTTGCTTTAAGGATGATAAAGTCAGCTCTTCATTGTTTTATTAGAGAGCCTCCAGAAGGTCATTACCTCCAGCACACCGAGGGATCCATCTCCTGGATAGCAAGAGAGATGCCAACAGGCAGCTGTTTGGCAAGTCCTGGAAGAATTAGAGCCTGTAATCAACTTCTGGTCAGTTTTTGCAGACATAGGCTGGATGCACGGCCTCAAACATGGTGCTGGATCAGTTTGAACATCATTTACCAAGCAGCAGTATCAAAAAAGATGTTTGGTTTTATACACACAATATTCGTTCAGTGACTCCTGACTTAGACACTTACACCCTTTTCCTATGGAGGGAAAACCACAGCACCATCCCCAAGGTATGGCATACCCATCTCAGGGTGAGGCAGCCACCCAAAATAAAGCTCTCTGTATTAAAAAAACCCCACGCTTCTTTACTGGAAGCACAGGACCTCTCCAAGTGAACAGTTTTTCTGTGCTATCTCTACATAAATATCAGTGCTTGATATTTGCTCTTTAGATGTTTAGCTATTTCACAGACTTTGCTCATTGAATTCATTAGCCTTTCACCAGCTTTCCCATCACACACACATACACTCACTCATCCTCAGTTAAGGGGATTACCAGCCACTAACTCTTCCCAGCCTAATGTTGCAAAACCCAAGTTGCCCGGGTTTGAAGCAGCGCATTGTCCAGAACTGTGCGTGCAGAAACATTTCAGACTCCTTCCATTGTCAGTAATTAAATTTGCTGTTCCCATCTGGGACACAATCTTCCCCGAGTTTGCAACAGAATCTCTTTGTCTGACTGCACTGATAGATTGAGATGATGTCCTCCTCATAATTACACATTTCAGATAACAACTGAGATGGAAAGGGACTTCGGCCAACGAGGTCATATTTTCATACAACAAACAGTATATTGCATAAATATAGATTTATCAAATCATGACCTGGGATGCCCTTTTGTAGGTACATGCTACAGTGCAAGTACTATTTTACAGACTTAGGGATGGGAGGTTCATCAATTGCTAAAATGAATACTGTAATAGATCAACTTTTCTATGTGACCAGTGAAAGGAACCAGGCTGCATAACCTGCTACAAAGATACAATACAGTTCCTAATTTTAAAAGGAAGCCATGCAAATTTTTATTCCCCCTTTTTTTTTAAACCACAGATGTTCAGGTTTGTACAGAACAAGATGTCTGTTCTGCAGATGTACAAGAACTGCTTTGTGAATGCTTTCACCAATCAGATCTTCACCCAGAGAGACAGGGAACAGTCAGACCCACAGATGGGCATTCCCAGGCTTGTTTAACAGCACCAGCAAGCAGGTATGTGGCAGTTGCCCCACAGAGCCATGTGTGAATTTATCCATGAAATGCCACAATGAGATAAGGAAGCTTTATCATCTCTGCTGCTTATGGAAGAACTGTACAAAGACCTCCCGAGGTCATACAGCATAATTTACAGACCCACGAAGAGGGGGGGTGCTCAGGGCAATCCCGAGACCCCCACACAGCAAGAGCCTGAGAGGGGGTAATAGTGTGCAGCCAGGGATAGATGCCATGATGGAGGAGGAACCCATTATCAGATCTGAGTCACATTCCAGAATGCACATCAAAACACAAGTGGTAGATGGTCCATGACACAGACTCATTTTTCAGGGGTTCACAGATAAGGAGCTACTGAGGCAGACAGAGCACAGCAACAATGTTCCTAATTTTGAAAGAAATGCTCTTTGTCTTGCAAGTCTTAGCGAGAGAGGCTGGGCATTGGAGACTAAGCAGCTCCTCCCTCCCCACCTTTCTTTGTTTGTTATTAAAGGTCAGGTTTATAGGCACAGTCATCAGCCAAACATCTGAAGGGCCTGAAAACCATACAACCAGCTGTAAGCACACCTGATTGCAGCTAAAGTCAACTGCAAACAGTTTTAATCCTGTTCTGAAGTCTTTCAGAATCAGAGGCTCCTATGTATTGCAACAGGCATTTGATCAATCCCTTTTGACAGTGTTGAACAGATCAGGGAAAATAATTCAGTTACTCAGTTCTGTGTTTAATTTCATTTGTTAACAGGTTTATTTACTATGGAATCCATCAACAACGTAACTACCCTGCTAAATCATCATTGCCAAAGGCAGCCTGCTCTACCTTCAGCAAACACAGTGATTTATTTTCTCAAGAGATGGACTATTTCTTAATGAAAAAAGGAACTCAAGGAAAAAAAACCCAAAATGTAAAACAAAAAAAACCACCAAACAAACAGCTGAGAAGGTGTTGAGTTTCCTTCCTCTTTCTACCCTTCCCCCTACTGTGCACCAGCCAAAGATTTATTCAGTCTCACTTAAAATAAAAACTGTGCTTTGTCACCAGTGACTATTTAGGAGAACTGCCCAAAAGACATGAGTACAACTGGAGTGATTTCCTCCAAAATCATCTCAACTGTTGGGGTGGGAGGAATAAGTAAAAATCACAAGACTATCAGTCATTCACAGGTTGGTAATGATCTGCATGAAGTTTTTGGTAAGATTCAGCTCAGGACACACCAAGAGTAGGATTCTACCACTACCAAAAAAGTTTGAGTCTCTCTCAATTTTGGAGGTTCTCATCTCACCACCTGTTAATATACTTATCTGCAGAACAGGTGTGTGCCTGAATAATTTGTGATATGAATTCTGGGGCAAGTCAGCAGTGGAAAAATTTCAAACTACTTCTCTAACTCACGAAGGCAAGGAATTTTCATTCCACAGTACATCTAATGATACTGAAATGCATTACAGGCCAATGCCAGCACTATGAATATCTGAAATGAGACTTGCACGTCCAACAGAGGAGAGACCAGAACAATGCAGTTGTTTCTGGTAATGAACAGTCCATCTCTTAACAGCCAGGACTTGTCTTACGTGATTTATACCTGTTGATCTGTGATTAACCACCACCACAGCAAGATTTACTGCAGTTCATACTACAATTGGAAGTAAATTGACTGCTTATAATAAAAAAACCCACTAAAAACTCTGCAGTAACAAGTATGGTATAGACTGCATTTCCTCAGAGCTTTTGGGAACAACATGCGTTTGTCTCATCAATCACACAACTACATTTTCATGTCAATCAATCACCACATTAATGGGCTGCTCCATTTTCCACTGTAAATACGCATTTACTTGGTAGAGATGCTTACAGAAGGTGGGAAGGAGCACTCGCCTCTCCGAGGGTGCTGCCTGAAGAACTGAGAAAGTCAATATTTATCTGATGAGAGGTAAAAAAGGAAAATGTGAGGTAAGTTTTCTCTTTAGTGGGGAGATGGCACAGTGAGCAGCTGGCTCGATGGCTTTGGCTCCCACTGTCACCTCCCTCAGGCACAGACTTCAGTCAGGAGCACCATTACACACATTTAGCATTTGCACAAGCTGGTGCACATCAGAAACACCCTCAATCTACTCAGGATTTCTTTGCATCCAACCACACAGTCAGCTCAGCTGCAGGTTGTAGGTTCGTGCCTTATGGCCTCTCAGTAACTCTCCCCACTCTTCTAGATTCAAAATACAAACCAAAGAAGTATAAAACAGGCTTGTGTGAGCAAATGGTGGAAAGCCTGCTCGCCTGAAGGAGCCAAGAAGACTGTTTATAATTAGCAGTAAATACATATACACTGTGTAACTGACAACTCTCTATCAAGGGGAAATCAAAGTGTAGTGCCAACAGCATTTGGAAGAAATAAATACCCTTTACAAAGTTCAGACAGAAGAACCTCAGGATGCACATTTTTATATAAACATAGGTGTTGTTTTACCAGTATTTAAATTCTTCGCAGCTCAGCCCTCTTTTATATAAGAGAAACAGTGCATACTAAGAGGGGTGAACTCCACCAAGATGACTAATACACAAATGCAGCAAATTCCCAAATAAAATCAGAATAGCAGATAGGAAATCAACAACAATAGCTCGTGTGTGTGTGTGAAAGCAGCCCTAGGGCAGCTTTAGTTAACATCTCAGCAAGTTACACAGGGTTTCCATGACTGTTTACTTTCCAAGTCAATAAAGCTTGAACAGTTACAGTACAGCAACAGCTCCTTCACCACATGCTCCACCTACACCTCACTCCCAAGACAAAGAGCCCTTTCCCAGAGCCAGGCAGGTTTTTTGCACTCTTCAGGACGGTGGAAGAAGCAGCAGCAGCACGTTCACTACAGTCTCACCTGTTTGCTATTGATGCTTTTGTGGTCAGCATTGCTACAATCAAAGACCCCCCTATCACTGTCCACCATCTTCACCAAAAACAGCAGTGTCCCTTGTGCATCTCAAAACCCTCATTCCACAAAGGTCACACACAACAGCCCAGGGCATGTGCCAGCTCACTTGAAGCTGAGGTTTAGGTGCCACATGCCTCCAAGGAAAGCGAAGCCACACGCAAGGCACACAAGCTCTTCCTCACAGAAAACAGACATACACATATCAAATACAGCTGAGGCAGCATGTTGAGCACCTCACCATTAAAAAATACCAAAAAAAACCCCCAGAATTCTGACTGCTTTATGGGTGTCCTCACCTGCTCCAGAGTCACTGCCCCACCAAGTACACAGACTGAATCCTCAGCTTTCCACAGCACTGGTTCCCAGCACGCCCTGGCCTCCTTGAAAACAGCTCACACACGTGCAACCCATCACTCTGATGGCCCAGCTGCCCCCCAGTTTAGGGGATGATGGTAGTTCCAGGTGCATATCAACACTCAGTCTTGGAGCAGAGGATCACTGCCCTTTGGCTGATTAAAGTTAGGGGGAGAAAGGGAGGTTGTTACATCAGCCCCTTTTGCAGCTGGGGGGGAGAAAATAAAGTTTCTCTAGAGATCCTTATGCTCTGCTGAGTAGAGGATGCTGGAAAGCATCAGGATGCAGGAACTTCAGGAATTTTAGGATTAACTAAAAATTTACTTGAGGAGGGAGAGGTGTCTCCTACAATTCTGAAATTACACCATTAAATTCTACCTCTGTAGTTTATTGAGCTACGTATTACATGCCAGAAGGTCACCATCTCTTCAAACACTTATGGAAAATGTGCATTTTAACCTCTTATTAATGTGTTCTTCTGTTCTTATAGGATTGAAATATGACTTAATTTGGAGTAATAGAGAGCTCATTCACGTGGGAAGCATCAATATCTTGTTATAATGGGCTTTTAATTAAGGAAACATTGCACAGCACTTGGCATGATAAAGTAAATGCTGCTAATGTTTCCCCTACTATTGCCCCATCCTGCAAAGCATAATGAAGTCACAAAATCAACTGAGAAAATAGCAACTTTATTGAATTTTCAAATTTATGAACAATAACAGACCCAAAGCTTTTATATGCCAGTAGATGGCAATCTTCAGATATGGTAAAAACGTGACTTTAGAAAGTGCAAAATTTCAAATTAAAACTGTATGAGAAAAAAAATTCAATTTAAGGGTTAAATTTTGTCAGAAGTTATTCAGAATCACTCAAGTTTCACTTAATAAAAGAGAAACGGAAGACAGAGAACGTCTCTTATTGGTTTTACTTTTCATCCTAAAAAAATTAATTTTTTTCTTTTTTAACAACTTTAAAAAAAGAGCAGTGTGGAGATCTACATTAGAATGAAACCTGAAACTTTTATTTTGGACAAGTGAAATATTTAAGATGTTCATAAAACTCGTGTTTCTGGTTCCCTTGAGAGCCCCTCACGTGGCCACTTTTACTTGGGCAGATGTGGCCTAGAGCTCACAGCTGGGTGCCCCCACCTCCTTAGGGAAGAGGTGGGGAAAACTGATGGAAATGAGAGAAGTTTGAATATTTCTTTACTATTAGGAAATAACTGTGTATTCAAACTCTGGTTTAAAATTCAACTGCACCTCTATCTTATTAATTGTGGGCAATATATCACCAGGTGACCACTCTCCCCAGAGTGCACTGGTCTCTATTTAATTCCTGCTCTTCAGAAAAGCTGCACTTGAAATTCTGCTTATTGTTGGCTCTTGATTTTTCTTTTAAGACCTCAGGACATCATGAAATGTGATCATACTCATAACAGCAGAAGAAAGCCAATAAACAGTTTCAATATCCAGGCTGATCCCAACTCAGTGCAACCATGGGAGTGCTGGTAACTCATATGCCACTTGATTGTGTCCACTGACAAAAGAACACACTACAGCACATGCAACAAGAAAGTTCTTCCTATTTGACATCGTATTTTTAAATGAAAAAATAATTGTAGGATGCAAGTTAAAATGTAAATATCGTTTACGCTGCTGAATTTAAATATTTGCATGAGATTTATTCCAAGACAACTCCTCCCACGCTCACACAAAAGAACTTCTACTCAGTCCAGCTTGATTTGGGTTTTTTCATTTTATTCAGACATGGAATTCCACTCTTGTTGAGGAACTTTACTCCTCTTTTATATTCATAGAGGCGAGATCAAAATCAAGCCTAATCTAGTGCAGCTCTCAGGGCCACCCTTACTGACCACTGGCTCTGGTGGCCTCTTCAAAACTCTGGGTTTGACTTCTCTGAGAAGTCCAGCTGCTGTCCCACATCACCACGAGAACACCAAGCACCAGGTCAGCTCTGAGCAACTCCTGCTCTGCCAGAGGGAATATCCAAATGAAAATGGGCTCCCGCTATAGGATCCCTCCTGTGAGGTGGAATTACACCCAAAACTGTGTTTCTAAAAGAAGTTGCAAATTCACCACCTGTGATGTTTAAAAATGTAAAAATCATCCAGGCACAGCTCAGACCCAGGAACCCTCCAACCTGCTACCAGAACTCTCCAAAGGGAACTCTTGGCCTCCAGAGAACACAAGTGGGACAGTTTATCAGCCTTCCACAGAATGAGGGAAAAGGAAGCCAAAACAAAATCTGTAACAGCTGGAGCAATTTTCTTGGAATTAAAATTAAAAAGCCTGACAATGTCATAAAAATAAAAGACCTCAGAAAAAAAATGATGCAAAGGATGTTATTAAAGTAAGGCTTATGAAGTTTGAGAATAATTACAGATAATGTGTATTTATTACTCCTTTAGGATCAATCTGTGGCACAGACTTTCATATCTGAAGCCAAACATACAGATACTTATCATGTCTGTAGTTATCTTTGCTCTCAACTCCCACTCATCTCCCTAGCGACACATTTACTGTTTCCATTTGTGATATATCAATACTTTTCATTTTATTTATTTCAGATTTCTCTTTACAAGGGGGGGGGAAGGAAGCTTATTTTAATCTTTGATAACAACCCCTCCATTTCCAAAAGGACCTAAATCCAAGGAGTAAAAGCCCATGTCCAGATTGTCAGAGCAGACTACCTGCATAATGGCTGATTCGTTTTAAGATCAGATAATAAAACTCTACAGTTAAAGAAATACTTCTAAAGACTCAATGTATTCTACAGGCAAGAGGAAAGAGCAGATTTTCTGCTCTTCTGAGGACACCTATCCTGGCACATAGCAGGGCAAATTAAGATCTCTGAGGCTGAAATACTGTATCTCTCACTGGGCTCAGCATTTACTTGTGGAAGGTTATAGGCAGATTTCAATTTATTGAAGCCACAGGATCAGCTCCACAACCAAAAATAACCTCAGCCCTGCTGCCCCTGGCACAGCCCAGCCTTGCTGTGCTTTGCCCCACAAGAGCTGTGCCAGGGAAGCTCCAGTGGCACAGCCAGCCAAGAGAGTTTCCTCTGCATGACCAAACCCTCCTGTACACACAGATAACACCTTCAGGCACCACTGCCTGGGTCCTGCATTTCCCCCCAGCGTTCCTGCCCAGGGAACTCAGCTGTGAGATCCCCTCTGCAGAACCAGCACACAGCCCGAGACAGACGTAATTGATTTTTCAAGAGTACTTAACTCTGGCAATCTACACACCTTGACTTCGCTTCTCAAATCAGAATGCAAGAGGCCTATTTTTAATTCTGAGACTACACTTTCCCTTATTAAATAACATGGAAGGCATCACTATTCAAAAGACAACATCCAAACATGCAGGGGGAAGAAAACCACCACGCACATATTTCTGCAGATAAGTTTCCCTTCGTGTCAAATATGTAACTTCACGATAGTAACTTGCTTGAAAAAATAACTTACTTCCAGGGATATCTGCATCCCTTTCCCGGGCATATGACAATGTTTCTGGGCACAAGTATAAAACAGGACAGCAGAACACATTAGCAACCCTCTTGGCCAAAGGATGCTGAAGTCGAAGTTCATTTTCCTTTCCTGCATTCCTCACTTGTCTTGGGTGACCAAGTCATGCATTTCCACTTGAAAAGTGTAGCAGAGGTAGAGAGGGGGAAAAATGTTTGGTTTTTAAATAGTCAAATATAGAAATAATCTTACACACCATTTTTGCTCTGCATGCGTGATTTATTTTTTTTTTAAGGGAAAAGAAGAAAAAAGATCAAGTAGCCAGGCAGACAAAACCTCACTGTTTTCGTTTGCTAAGAACAGCACTTTGATTCCCCATGACAAAACTTAACACCAACTCCCCAAACAGGTGAAGAAATTTTGCTGCAGAACAATTTCTTTTTATCATTATATCATTTAAATGTTAACTTGATCAAAACACACCATTTAAACACGTCCAGGCTGTCTCTAAGTCTTGTACCAATTATCCTGCAGCACTACACCTCTTCAGCATTTCCGAGAGAAACATCACCACCTCGAATACCCTCATGCCTTCTGAAAATATTCTTCCCTCCACATCCTACCATGGCACCCGAGATCATTAGAGCTGAATAATTAAAGAGAAAGGAATCCATTCCAGTTTGAAACTTTGAAAATTTAAACCAGCTAAGAATCTGACCCAGAGCTTTAAGTAGCAGATCCCCCAGTGCTGCCCCCAGCCCCTGTGGCACCTCCATCAGCACCTGTCTCTCCTTGGAAGTACAGCAGCATGACACCTATTCCATTATCCTGCAAAGAAAAAAATCAGTATTCTTGTACACCATCAAATAACCAAATCTTCAGCCTTTTCAATGGCTGCTTCAAAACACAGAGCTGCTCTGCTCAACGCTGACACGTTTTATTTCGCTTCTTTAAATCAGCAGGTAGGTCGACCATGGGCAAATCTTTCATGGAAAATAGGAGAAAAGCACGGAAGAAGGGGGGGGAAAAAAAAAAGGTCTTTTTTTTCTACTTCTGAAAAAGTTTTAGAAGAATTATTCTTGAGGAATTAATGGAAAGAAACTATTTTTTATACACAGTATTAAGTGATTAAAAGCTTGTTCATCACTTTGCTTAGTTTAATTTTAGAAAGGCCTACTTGCAGATTCTTTGAAATGCATAATTAATTGATAGCAGCGTGGTTACATCAGTACAGAATGGAACGATAGATGTGAAGTGGTTTTTCCACAAAAAAAACACAAGCAGTGCAGGGCACAATTACAGTATCCCATTCACTCCACCCTCCAATGAAGCCGTTTGATCTGCACATCTGATTGCACAATCAGCCATAAATATCCCTTGCATTAAAATTCTGACTGGTTTGCAACTCGTTTCGAACTCGTGCAAGATTCTTTTTTTGTCAATTGGATCTGACAGAAAAATTAAAATAATCCTCTTTTACCTCTGCATTATCCTTTAAGTACTTAAGTTTTAATTATATCTCAAGTCTACCTGAAGACATTTCGGGCAACTTCCAATAATGTGCATAAGCAGTTGAATACAGTGTAAAAGTGCATGTAATTTTCAAGTCCCCAGTTGTTAATGAAATCCCAAACATTCAGATTTTAATTGAACTAGATAAAGATTAAGAAGCTTAGCAGCAGCTGGCATTGCGAATTAGTTCTCAGCAGATTTTTATGTTGTACTCTAAATCATTGCTTTTGTAATCTTCCTAAATTGTCCTTTATCTTGCTAATGCAGATATGATTCTCAGAAAGCATTAGGCTTCCACTGTTCCCATTGCCTGTAAAATCTTGAACTGTAAAATCTTAATAGTCTTTTTTTAATAAGTATTATGATCTATATGTATAATGTGCGTTCAATAAAATCTTACTGTAATTAGAAGAAAAGTTTTTAGGCTTCTTTTTTTTTTTTCTACGTGACCTGTTTTACAGATTAGATTTATTAAATAGCATAAACTGTTGGAGCTGCTTTAAGACCTGTTTTAGAACCGTCTGGCATCTGATGAAGAAACATTGTCAGACCCAACGCTCGGGGCTCGGCTTTCCAGGAGCTTCATTAGGAAGTTTCCTTCTCCTTCTGGTTCAGGGAGCTCGGCACAAACACTTCTGTTGCCTAAACATCTGACACTGTATTATCAGCACTGATCAAAGAACATTTTCCTTGCAAGGATTTTCCAGGACTCAGAGGAAGGATTAACACCAGTGTCCATCAGCTGTTCCCCCTCTCAGTGCCCTCTCCCTCCACCCCACGGCCGATGCTGGGAAGGGCCCTGCACACACAGAGTGTAAACTCTGCAGAGAGGGTCTGTATTTGAAATAATCATGACAAATGCTCTCTCAGGACCTGTTCATGCATTGTAACAGCTTTTAGGAGAGTTACAAGTGCAATTATTACTCACATAGTAAAAGGGGTTATATTTATGCATCTCAGTTGAGGATGCGCTGGTTTTATTCGCATTAATATGAATAAAATCGGGGTTCCTGTCTTAATGGGAGGGAAAAAAATAAAAAAAAAAGATAAATACTACTGCTACCACCATCATTAAGAAGCAAGTAACATTTCAGGTCATTTTTCTCCCTCATAAAAAATTCCAGCTATTTTTCCAGCTAAATGTATCGGCCTTTCAAGTCTGTTGGTAAATGACCAACTAATGCAGTTACATATGCACTGAAGAAGAAAATTATAAAGAGATAATGCAGCCAACTGGCAATAAAGTTTTGAACAGAATGGAATTTTAACAGTTCCACTTAGGTCTTTGATTATTAAGAATCTTGGCTGCTCCAATTTGCTTCCTAATAAAGGAAACGTTTGGCAGAATAACAAACACAAATGTCAGAAGAGGGGAAATATCTTCACCTGTACTTGATTATTTATTTATTTATTTATTCACTGCAAGCATGGTGGTGTCCAGAATTACCAATTGCATCTCAGTGCATTTTGCTACCCCCAGCCTCTTCCCAACTGCATTTTTCCTGCTCCTCATGAGCTGAATTCCACAGCAGCATCAGCTGCCCAGCAGTCAGGATGCTCCAGTGCAGACACAGCAGCATCACAATGATGAGTAAAGCCATCATCAGTCCATACCTGTCTTCAAAGAATTATGTTTGGTTCAGCAAGCTTTGAGATCGTGGAATGAAGGATGCTCTAAGTAGCACTAAGCAATTTTCTCTCCCTCAAACCAAAATGAAGCTGCTGGTTCCTCCTGTCTCTTTAGGCCCCTTATTACTTGCCATTTCCCCTTAGCAATCTTCTCATTCCAAACACTGACATTCTGGCAGCCCAGCTATTTTCAGAAACTATTATCAAAGTTTGAAATTGTGATTTTTCTGCAGGGTCTTTTTTTCCAAGGAAGCATTTTGCTATCTAAACTTTGGCAAAACTTTCAAGTAGATTTCTAGAAACAACTCTACTTAACTGGGTTTTTTTTTTTTGCCCTAAAACAAGGAGTTAACTTCACATGTTGACTTCTCATTTGAGCAGTTTTCTGAAATACAGCTTTCAAAGTGACTTCAGTACTTTAGCCTCAATTTACTGAGCTTTTTATAAAATCTTGACAAATTTTTTTCCTACCATTAAATAACACATTCTTTGGATGTTCCAAGTTCACACTGGGTTTTCTGATGCCTGCTGCTGATTCCAAGGTGCCCTAAACTGAGCATTTGTTGAAAAGCCTGTTAAGAATTTTGTACTTCAAATTACTCCCATAGGAGCAAAAGAACTCAGCTCCCAAATTGCTTCCAAGGCTGAAGGGTTTCTCTTGCTTCAAGATAACCCATAAATGAGAACTTCAACCCAGTTTTGTTTTGGTTTTTTTCTAAAATAAAAAATAAATTATGCAAAAGAAACTGACACCAAAAGGAATTTCATTATGGACTTTCTGACAACACACTCAGTTCCAGCCCTGGGAGTCATTCATCCCTCCTGTGGCCTTATCCTTGGGTTTCTTCAAAATTTACCACCACACTTTCAGAACAAGAGAAGCAAAACCAGAAATATTTCATTTAGAACAAAAATGAAACATTTAATTTTCCTAAACATACTGAGAGGCACGCACAAGATTAATCATTCAACAAAATGTTTTTCTTATTGCACGAAAATACGCAGGGTGGGAATGCAAACAAATTACAATTATTTGGACTCCTGTTAAACAGACTAGTGAGCCTTATAATTAGCAACATAATCACTTTAAGACAAATATACCAAATAAAATAATGGATCCTCAGCACTGCTCCACATAAAAATGCTAACAATTTCTGCTTTATTAACTAGTTTGTTGCTTCATCGAGGTTTGGAATTCGAAACCTCAGAGAGTCACCATCTCCGCTGACAACACTCTTTGTTGAACAGAGATGCAAGAGCAGAAAGGAAACTCCATAGAGTTCTAGCAGAGCTTTAAGACCTGCTCATGGGGCTGTTGATTATCCAGGACAGTGGATCAACAGAATTCCTCTATGTCAATCCTCTCCTCTGAACACACACCCACCAGCCCTAATTGATTTCTCTGCTGGCTAATGACCAACCCAGATGCTCACTGACTTGAAAACCACTGACCAGCACTAAACAGCCTTGTGGCCATGTCCAGTGAATGAAAGTTATTGAAAAGAGCTAGATAAGCTATTTTTCTGATATATAACTGCAGATGCAACTACTTCTGTTCCTTAAATCACGAGAATGCTTCGTCAAGTGACTGCCAGAGTTATTGGAATCAGCCACTCAAGTGCCACTTGCAAGGATTAAAAATTCCTCAGAAAATTTCACATTTAGGTGTGTTAATGTGTTGTCTTACACGAGGAAAAAAAAAGGAAAGAGGGAAAAAAAAGAGTCAGGAGCTGACACCATTGCAAAGACAAGGAATGCCTGCAGCAGCTATAAAGGGAAGTCAGAAGTGGGGCAGATCTGTGCCAGCCTGAGCAGTGCAGGCAGGAGCTCGGGCAGCAGGAACAGGCTGAAGCAGAGAAGCTGCCACATCAATCACCAACATGCAAACCAGTAAAGATAGTCCAGGATCAAAACTCATCACGTGCCAGGGTCACTTCAGAGAACAGAAAAAAGGTTCAGTGACGATCTCACATTAGAAGTCCATAAGCCCATCAGAGGAATTTACTAATGAAAATTATTTTAGCCAAAGAGCTCTCCTAAGGCCAAGTAGAAATCACAGGTTTCAGCAAGTCTCCACAGAGAAGCAGAAAATTACATTTTAAAATACCACAGGAAGTTGAAGGATTTATGAGCAATATGGGGGTCCTTAACAAGGGGTCTCTCATGCACAGGGGCCATATGATAGCAGGGATGTGCAGAACTGGGATCTGCAAAAGGCTCAGGATCATTCAGAAAAGAACTGCTCAAAGAAGAGCAGGTTATTACAGCCTTTGATTGAACAGAAAGTTTTTAGAAGTGTTTGTGCCTTTTCCAAAGCATCACAGAATAGCCAGAGTTGGAAGGGATGTCAAAAGATGAGCTGGTCTAACCTCAAAATTTTTATTTCTTGACAGCTCAGTAAATTGGTCTATGACTTCAATTAAAAACAAGCTCTGACTTGCATCCAGAGTTAAAGCTTTTGTTGATTTCAGGAATACACATCACAAACACAGCATTTATTTTCTTAAGTGCAGGAATTAAGACTTTGTTGACTGTCAGCATAACTTTCATTAGAATAACTTTCTTCAAAAGGTCTTAGAGCAAGTGCATCACCAGCAGATATTATTGCCCAAATTACAACTGGAGTCAAACACTCCACCCCAGCATCCATACTACAAAAACCAGGTCCTCTCTGGATGAACATAAAGCCTTGATATTTTTTTTTTTTTGGTAATATATTAAATGAAAAAGAAAATACTTTTTTACTGCTGTTTTGCTCTCCCCTTCTATTATATGAAAACAATTTACCAGCTTTCAGACTCTGGCTATGATTACTTTGTTTTCACTTCATCTGCATGCAATGAATAATCTCGGTCACGGCTACTGAGATAAAAGCCAAGAGAATTCATTTGTCGTTCCACGCAGCCACGAGATGTTGGTGACACCTGTACCATCAGCAATGTAACTGCACACCGAGAGTGCAATCTGCTTCGTTCAGGGACCCAAACACACCAGTCCCACTCTATTCATTTCCCTAATAATAGCAGCAGCTTTCTGGACAAATATATAATGTCGTAAGAACAGATCTATAGTGACAGCCAAGGCCAACTGTATAATGCTCGTCTAAGTGGCAATGAGATTCATTAATTAGGTTGCTGCTTTGGAGTGTTGTTCCCCTGCAGCTATATTCTGCTCAAGGGTATTTTCAATAGTATTGAATAGATGAAGCAATTACTAAGCAAAATCCACTAACTGATGGCCAGTGTCACATTCCTCAGGCCATACTTTCAAGGGGTATATATATCTACATATACACACATACATATATTTACTGGAATGAGCGACTGAATTTAAGGGGAAAAAAAGCAAAGCAAAATCCCCAGTGAGACAGCTCAGGTGTTCTTCACTTTTAGAGGTGTGATCTTCAAAACAAAGCAGCAAAGCTCCCCATCCTGCAGACACAATTAGGATGTAGAGGGGTTTACAGGACACTTACCTGCCTGATTGCACAGGCAAACCAGGTTGTTTGCTATCTAAAGGCATATGCTTGCTCTCACAATTAATGGCAGGCAAAGAGAGCTTTACCTACAATCATTTGCCCTCTTTACCAACAGCAATATAAGCAAATCTTAAAAATAGTAAAAGCTGGATTCCAGCTCAGTGTTTTCCTGTTCAGGTTTCTGACTTCCACGCGACTTACTGGTTTATTGCAGTAACACCATTTTTATAAGATGACATAGCCCTGAGCATTTAAATTAAATAAACACAGCACAAATATTTTGCCTTCACTGTAAACATGTGGAAAGATTTTCTTGTGAATTGTCGGGTTGGCTTTTCTTCCCTTTCTGCTGCTTCAGTTCCTGTGATGACTGCGCCTCATTAAAGTTGGGAGCAAAAGTAAAAGAGTTTTTCAGGCAGAAGAATTTTTTTTTTTTTCAAAGTTCAGGATATCTGTAATTCTAACTGATCTTCCACCTGGCATTAAATCTTCAAAGAATGTCAAAAAGTATCTTAGAAACTTGAGATGCCTGACTGTATACAGAGAAGGAACAGATGCACCTCTGTAATTTGCCCATAAATAAGTAAAAATGAACTCATCAACTTTTCAGGGACACTTGCATGCAAGCAGGCAAACACATCCTTATTTTTTTTTTCCTTTTCTCGTGTTTTTGAGTTTTTTTTACAGTTTTTAAATATCTTCTGAACCAGACCTTACAGGGTGCTGGCAAAAAAGCTTTAAACACTGATGTGTTTGTTTTTAGAAACCTACCATGCACAAGTGCCATCTTGTAACTCTCATCCTGAAATAAAACCTTCAGGCACAGCCTTTGGACTCCAAATGCAGGGGGACCCATATACAGCAGTAAACCACACATGCACAAAATACATAATTTCTCCCAGAAAGAGTGAAAGCTCCGTCTGCAAGAGTTTCCTTTAAGGTCACAGCAAGTCAGCTGCTGAAGAGAAGTTATCATCATAAATGAAACTGTTCTTGAAACCCAGCAGACACCTCACTGAACTCTCCCAGTTTCCCCCACTCCTTTTCATCTGCAGTTTTAGGCATGCCTAAAGTGCATACCCTTCTCCAGGCATTCATCTAGCTCAGCAAAGAAGGGAAAGAAGAGAAAATCCAAAAATAGGAAAGACACTTGACTAAAGTTTTTAAGTGGAGGCAAGTTTCAAAAGTCAGATTTAAAAATTATGTCATGGAGCCAGTCCAAAATCATTTAGAGCACCCAACTTTGAAACTTCATCCTTATTCTTTACAGACTAATAAATATATTCTGAAATACTTATTTGGGACATGGCCTACTCCTCCTCCTTCCAACTGAATGGACCTACTTATCCGAAATGTAAACATGAATACCGAGGCAGGAGAAGTGGACTAAAGGACATGAATTTAAAGAAATCATTCAAAGCAAACTGTGCAGAAATGGCACACAATGTGTGGCTTGCAAATTCAAAATAAGTCAGCTGCAGAAGCACAGGTGAGGAACTCCCACAGTAGGAAATCCTTCAGGCTGATGGCATTCCCGAGCTCCACAAAAGCCTCTGGGTGGGTGATCAGATGGGCCATCATGCTGATGCTTTGTTCTTTTCAGGAGGCTGTGCTGGTTTCTGTAATGAGCCTGAACATTGATGTTTGAATAACACATCTATGAAGTAATCTTTTCATTCTCTTATCTAGAAGGAGCAGAATGAAAAGAAACAAAGAAATCAGCTGGTTTCTGACTAAAAAGCTTCAGTGCCAATTATTAAGTTGAGAATGGAGTGAGATGTGCATCAGTAACTGATGGCACATGAGCTCTGGTGCTGTACAATGTTATTTCCCAGTTATCTCTTGTCATGATACTGGCACACTTCTTTCTGTTTTCCTTGGCATTTTCTAGTCCTCCTTCAGGGCTACACAATGAGACACTGAAAACTTCCAGAGCTACGGGACCAGCTGTGCTGACCTCAGCAATGTCACCCCGCCAGCTCAGGTTGTCTGTGCTGGTCTAAAGGCCACATGTGTGTGACCTCTGCCTCCCATGAGCATCCAGAGAGGTGTAAGCTTCCATTTCTCTTTTATTCCTTTCTCCCATTCATAGATGTTCGAGTTGAAGAACTTTCTTTCTCAATTATTCAAGTCTAGAAATTGCCTTTCTTCTGCCTCACAGCCCTTTCTAAAAAAAACAACCCCACGTCCTTAAGCGTAACAACAACAACAAAAAAACCCGAATCCCAAAAATATCACACCAAAGACTTCTGGACAGATTACATATCCCCCTGCTCTAAACCAGCATGTGAGCAGGAGATTCAACAGCTACCAAAGGCATCTCCTAATTGTTTTATTAATTATTCACTTCAAGATAAAAGCTGGCAGACCCTATAAATGGCCAGGATCCCACTTTATCCCATGTGCCACTGTCTTTATAAACTCAGCTCAGGAAAAGGGTGATCACAACCTCAAAGATTATTTGCAATCTAAGAAAAGATAAAGAGGTAGATACAGAGGAAGACAAGGGCCCAACTGAACCGGTATTAGTCAATAAGTAAGAACATAAAACACGTTTAGTTTGTGGTTTTGTTTTAATTTGAAGGCATTTATTTCTGTCACATCCTTAAAGAACTAACAGTAATCCATCACATGTACACCTGGAAGGGAACAGGATGTCTGATACCTGGAAGACATTCATCACTTTGCCACCACCGAGGTTAGGCAGAAGTCCCCCCGCTACAACAGAGAATGTATCTCACATCTGAATTTGAGGAAATCGGTATGAGCAGCATTTCCCTCCTCTAAGCTTTGATCAAGGAGACTCAAGAAATATGTTCTATCGCGCTTTGATTTCACTTGAGGGCTTTTTGTTATTTAAATAGTGAATAAAGATGACAGGCAAATAGTCTAATTAGCCCAAATATCTCGTTTCCTGAAACTTCCGGCAATTTTTAAACATCCATTGCTCAGTGTTATTGTGATACTCTCCATTACCCACCCTGAGCTGATGTGGATCTTTCCTCTGACACAGTTTTCTCTGCTATTTACAGAAGGAAACAAAGCATTCACACCTGCACTAGCCCTGACCTCCCATGTGAAAGGGCCCCAGCGCTCCCCAAGGCCAGCAGGACCCCTGGATGCTCTCACTTGCCACACACATTCCAGAGGGTCAATGGATTATGTTTGGCTCAAGCACATCTGCTGGGAGTCACTCAATCCCCACTTGCAAAGTTCAAGGGTCAAACCATATTTCATTTCCCTTGGGAGTTCCCTCCAAAGGAAAGTCCCCCACCTGTTAAAAAAATCCATCAGGACTCTTGCTCAAATTCGAGTGTTCTGGTCCTCTGAAAAACTCCTGGCATTCCCTTCTCCCAGAAGGAGACAACAATCATCAATATAGACCACAAAGAACCTCTGTGGATCAGCAGAACTTTACAACAGGAAGTTTCTTACACTCATGTCAAAAGGAAGTTTCTGAGTGCATGTCAGAAGGAATCTTGGCAAACTGTATTGATGTATAAAAGCCACGGCTGCGGGACTTGCCGTCAGCCTGCAGCGTGAGGGGACAGAGTCCTCACAGCATCAAGGGCTTGTGATAACTGACGTCTGAAAATATTTCACAGGCAGCTAAAATACCGATTTATATTTAGGGAATATATTGAATTACCACAGATCGCACAGAAAGGGGCACTAGAACAACACTTCTGTATTTTGCTGTTGAACTTTTAGCTTAGCATTTGACGAAAGGCCATCTAGTTTTAACCTAGATAAGTTGGAAAGATTATTCACCTAATGTCTTCCCTGGAAGACTGCAGCCCTGGTGCTAATAAGGGAATTTAATTAGATGGACAAGCCTTGACAGCAATCCATTTCCAATGTACTTAGTATTGAAATAGGCCTGGGTGTTCCAGGATTTGTAGAAGAAATCCACTACTCAAGTTAACGTGGAAAAATATCTGAAAGTTTTGACTAACTGAGATGTAAGCTCTTGTTTTTCTGACTGCGTTTGTGTCATACATCACATTACAAACGATTACACTGACAGACAAAATCCCTGTTCCTAATGCATACGCTATAAAATTTGAGCAGAATTGATTTTGCCCTCTGCATTAGTAAATCTCACTAATTCCCTGGAAATCAGCCGAGGACAACAGCCCATTCAGTGCTTCCAAGCAGGACCCCAACTGTTCCACCTTCCTCCAGCAGCACCCAAAACCCCAGGATGGAGGAGCGCCGCTGAGCACGAGGGCGCAGCACAAACTCTTCAGTGTATCAGACAAAGACACACACACAAAACACACAGAATGGGGAAAAAAAATGTACAAAACCAGTACTTTCTAAAATTGTAGAGGGAACCAGCCTGCCAGCAGCTGATGGAACACTTGAGATAAAGTAGCATAATCAATAACAGTGTTGCACCTCTAAAAACAGCAAGTACAACGTGATCAATTCATATCTCGGGGAAGTAGTGCAATAAAAATCTGTGACTACAATGAGCTAATTTAATGATACTTTATCAAGCACTCACATTTCCAACTACTGTTGTTCACAGCAGAGTGAAGCCTGTGTAAAAATATGTCACGAGTCAATATGGCATTCTACTGAAGAGAAAAGACCCACATCATTAAAATCTTAAGAAAGCTTCCTCTGAATAAAATACATGAAATTAGCTCCTGCAAAAGAATTTAATTAGGCAACGCACGCAGGTTAAACTCACAATCTGCCTTTGTGGTCTTTTAAGCCACTCGTTTTCTCAGAGCTTTGCCGTAAGAAGGCTATTTTTTTATTGGTATTATTTTTATAATATGGTTAGAAACCACGGTTGCTTTATGAAAAGGACAAAGTATCCCTTGGAAAACAGCAAGGCACATTTCCATTGCTGCTGTATATAGAGCACTGCCTTGTTAAGGCAATTGCAATCATTTTACGCATCTTCATTAAGTCAGAGATACGGCTCAGCTTTTCACAGAGAAAAACCTCAACAGCTGCAGAGAAAAGGAGGGACAACAGATTCTTAAACAGAAAAGAGAAATTACCAGTTATCTCGCTTGAAATGAAACCTCTGGGAAGCCCCATCTGCAGTCTCAGTCATTACAAATCACAATAATTACGTGAGCTCTCAGCCCATATATAAAATTTCAATACCTATGAAGAGCTGCAATACTGCAACGTCCACAACACAGGAACATTGCCAGCTCATTTTGTGAGGCTTCAGGCTACTTGTAACACCGAGAGAAGATGAATCAATAAAATGTTATCAGTAAAACAGTTTGATTCCTGCACAGTTAAGCGCGCGGCCACTTCTATATTTCAATCCCCTCAGGTCAATATAATTTTACACAGTTACCCAATTCTCAGCAGTGAAATGATACTGTAGATGTTTCAGATATTCTAAAGCACTTCTTTCTATATAGGGGAAATAAAAAAATTAAAAAAAAAAAAAAAAAGGCAAAGAGTGAACCCCCCAACACTTGTTTCCTATCTGGTTCAAAGTTTCATCTTTAGGTCAGTCTTAAAGGCAACTCTTTACCCCAGAACCAGCAAAGTCCCTCTCAACAGTTCACTCAGCCAAATCCTGAGTGTCCCATTCACCCAGTGCTCAAATAGGCATTAAGAAAGAAAACCAAGTCAAATCTGGGTTTGGCCTTTCCTTTGTAGTAAATCTGAGACATGAAATAAGATGTAATTTCTGCCTACTCACAAAAATCAGCCCATTTAAGCAAACTGAACTCTTCACCAATAAATTCTGCCAGGTTACTCACCACAAGGGCTGAAGAAACAGTAAACACTGCTGACAAAGACTAACTGCACACTTAATACAACATTTTGCCTCATATCCAGATAATTCTTCATGCATACTCTTAATTTCCAGCTTCCCACCTGGGTATGCAATAAAATAATGCCTCAGGTTAATCACAGACCTCCAGAGAGCGGCATTTTTTGCATAAATAGGAGCAACAAGTATGCTTCCAAACCCAAGGAAGAAATAATCATCTCTAATAGACTGCAGTGCTCCAGAGACAGGGAATATTCACATGGATGCTCTTTTTAGATACAAGTTCACCTTCCTTGACTTAATTTGACAACACCCTAATGAAATGGTATAAACTTATTATTGGACCAGTCATGGGCACTGTGAAGTCAAAGGCATCTGATTTCAGCAAGATAGGATTGTAGTCCCAAAAAGGCAAAAATACCTCAATTTTATTTCATTTCACTTCCAATTGCATCTCATTCATTTGCTTCTTTAACTTCTGCACAGGCAACAGACAAAGAAATACCAGTGCCCTCAAAAGGAAAAACTACTTCTTGGGTTTCTTTATTGTACTACAAGACTGTTTACTCCTGTATTCAGTTCTCAGGAAAAGTAACGAGCATTTTAATAGATAGAAAATCCATAAAGCACCATCTACTGTCCTGTCATAGCTCTTTTAAAAGGTTTAGTTATCTTCAATACTTAAAGGATGTTGGAAAAATCTGAAGGGCACAGCCCCTGGGTTTATATGGTGCAATTCCCTTGCCACATACATCTTCTTGGGAAATTACATGAATTTCCCGATTTCTGGCACTAAATTTTTTACTGGTTTAAAAATTAGCAGAAAAGGTCCAATTGCTAAGAAATAAAGCACATAAATTTATGGAAAGACAAAGCTGCACTAAACCATTAATTTTTATATTGTGTTATATCACCAAAACTGTTCTCATTACTTTCTTCTGAACATGTTTCATAATTGCGAATTCTCAGACAGTAAAACTTAAGTGATCTCCATACTCTGCTTTCCTCCTAAATAATGAACCAACCACCACACAGGAGGAAGAAGCCTGCCTATTTTACTGGAAGACTGAGTTCATGAAAATCCAACTGCATCAATCCTTCTTTTATTATTCTTTCAAACTTCCCAAATCAAATAACTTTCTTGAGCTTGGTTAGAGCCTTCTGAATAGAAATTCCACTGGGGAAAGAGGTTTTAGATTAACAGCACAATACATTCAGAAATCAATAGATAAACCCTCTGCACAGCAGCACTACCAGAGTCCATGAGACTGAACCAGGGCTCAGAAAATTGAACAAACCACTCAGAAACACATTTCCTAATCTGCTCCCTTTTGTTTTGGCACTGGAACCAGCAACATGAATTTCTTCTCTGTATCACACCCTGGGAATTATTGCCTGATGTTCTGATTCAATAATACAAAGATGAATATACTTTTACAATTAAAAAGTATTAGAACTAGAAGGTTTTGTTTGATGGTGCTTTTCATTTTTAAACTACAGAGATAAAGCTGAAAGGCCATAATACAACTCAAAGATAACAATAAGTGTGGGGTGCCAGTTCTGATATAATGCAAGCCCCTTAAAGTGAGAAAACAGTATGATGAGACAGGGGAGGGAGAGGGGATGGAATGAAACTTCTAAATATCCTGCAAAAATTCTTTAAGCCTGGTCTCAAATTCACTCCAACACCTGATTTGGACAGGATCAGCTTAGATTGTTCTCTACGCAGGAAGCAGGATGGCTTTTACTTTTTGATCTGTTTGACCTTTTCTCCCCTCATTAACAGTTGTTTTCTCCATTTGCCAGAGTCCCTTTGGATAGATCAGGAGGACTGAAAGGGAAAGTGTAAATCTGAGCAACAGCAGCACTTGGCCGAAGAAAGCCAGACCAATTTCGCTACGAGCTGCAGTCGTGAAGCCCAACTGCAGAGCACAGCAGAGCTGGCTATGCCTTTTAAATACACAAAGCCAGTAGTTGTCAGTGAACAGAAAACATGCTTTTGCCTCTACCCATGTGCCTATTATAGCAGTCACAGACATCCCACTTCTCAGCTCTGTAGGATGCGAACAAGACACAGCCCAACGCCGAGCGCATCCCACCGCTGCACCCCTTGGTTCAATTCCAATCCTGCTCACACCAGGCAAGAAATGTACCTATGCTGAGACACAAAGGGAAATGGATGTCCCAAATTTTGGTAAGCTTGAACAGCTCTAACGGCACAAGCCCCCAGGCTCACGCAGGACACCTCCCTGGCGTTCCTGTTGGGTTACATTCATTAAATCTTACATTCATTATTTATTATCCTGCAAATTCTATATGGCAAATCTAGAGTAACGTTGCCATGACAAACACACACAGCGGAGTTTTCACACTAAGCTGATCCCCGTGATGCCCCTTCCCTCCAT
The DNA here is from genome assembly GCF_003031625.1 of Empidonax traillii. Lineage (NCBI taxonomy): Eukaryota > Metazoa > Chordata > Aves > Passeriformes > Tyrannidae > Empidonax > Empidonax traillii. The sequence continues at coordinate 2,370,293 of NW_020955284.1, forward strand.
TAACAGAACTCCACTTTATTATATCCCAACAAGACAATCAAAATATTTTGAGCACCGCTGCCGTCAGCCCCACAGAGGGGCCGCCCGCCAAATCCAAAAATCCTTCGCAGCGAAGCAGAAGAGCTTTACCCACAGCCAGACCTCTCAGATGCCATGGGCTAGGATACCATGCTATAAGGCTGTAAAAACTATGGCCTGTGGCTGCAGTCCAACCTGCAGAGTAATTTAATCTAACTCACAAAGAAATGAGGAAAATGGCCTCTGCTGTGCTGAATCAGCAGTGCTGGAAGCCGTGCCACCCTCTATCAGCTCGTAAGAGAGTGCTTTGTCCACGGTGCCAACTCTGCGTAGAGCAACTATTGGGCAAAAGAAAGGACCAGCAGGAATATTATGTGCCAGATTTTCAGTAGATGTAAGTCAGGATAGTTCCAGTGACTTAAGGGGTTGCACTGATTTACATCATTTCAGGATTATAAGGATTTACATCCACTGGAAGTTTCACTTCTCTTTTTTTTTTTTTGTCTTTTAATTAAAAGAATGGTGTAGACTTGGCAGCAGTACGAGCCTTCAACAGACTAAGATTTGGGAAGTATCCTGAAAAAGTTGTGTTAGGCTCAGGGAATGGCAATGAGCCATTTTTAGTTTAAAAAGATACAGTGGCTAAATTAAAATTCAGAAGATGTATATAAATTCTGTCCTATACATGAGCAACATACAGAAGAATATATTTTCACTCTTTACACTGGAGCTCCCTAAATATAACAATGGCAAAAGAACAGCAATAAATGAAAACTTTGTTCATTCAATCTGGTTATATATCATGAAAAACTATCAGCACAGATGTTATCCCTATTTATGAGTTACAACTAACACCAAAACAAATGCCAAGTATCACTTAATTTTTTTCTCCTAACTGTGAGTGCCAAAAAAATGACTGCCATTGGGATTAGGGAAAGACACACAAGTAGAAAAAAACGAGGGGTACTGCTCAGGAGGAAGCTATCCCAAGTGGGCAAATTTTGGCTTGCTCTGATTTCCAAAGAAACTCAGAATTAGTACCTCATGCCTCATGACCTCTGAGCAGTTTCTGTTGCTTTCCTGCTCGCCTCTCAAAGAAAGATCCACAATAACATTTAAAAAAATGTGCCTAATACCCCCTCAGAAAGCTGCACATATCTCATTTGTTTCCCACAGATGACCAGGATGGGGAGAGAACAGAAGGAAAGTGAGAATCTGGTGCTTGAGATGCTTTAAAGGGCAACAGATTGATGCTTTGAGACCGAGAGTGAGCAGAAGCCGCAGGTATGGCCACGGGAAAAACTACACACAGTTTGCTCTTCTCTCTGTTTCTGTGGCACAGTGACCCACTCCCAAACCAGCTGAGCCTTCAGAAACACTGAAAAATAGGCTTATAAATAAACAGGACACTGTTACTGGTGCAACTCGGCTCGTGTGTTACACAAGAACTTAAAAATAAACCGTTTCAAAAGCCAACTAAGGAAAGCAAGATTGGGCCAAAATGCCTCTCTGCTGGAGACATGCAGCCTCATCCCATCATATCTTTTTCACTCTTCACCTCTGAACGGGTCAGTGTTAAATCTCTTTCTTCCAATGAGTCCAATTTAAATGTGTTCTTCAAAGGCTTTTGCAATTTTACGAGTATTAAATTTTATACCTCCTAAGCTATTTATTAGCCGGGGAAGTACTTAATTGACATTCACCAGATATTAACATTTTTGAGCATGTTACTGATTTTGATGTATAACCTTGAGGCTTTTTCTTTACTTTTTGTTGTCGGGTTTGTTGGTTTGTTATCTTTTTTTTTTTCCTTTTTCAGGACAACTCTCCCAAGAACAGCAGGTTCTTCAGTGTGTGGATTCCCTACCAATGTCTCCTGGAGGTGCAGGCAGAGATACTGCAATGAGAGGCTGTTCACAGGGGACCCCAATGCAGATGAAGGGTCAAGAAATCACTCAGACTTTTAAACTGTTGCAGAAATACTCTCTTTGCTTTAAGGCTCCATAATACTTCTGGCACTGTCCAGCCCCAACATGAACCACGGCCAGCAGTTTTGTGGGGTACCCAGGGCTCCAGGCACTCAACATTCCACATCTCTCCTTCCCACCCACCATTCTTTTAATTTTCTATTTTTTTTTTTTTTTCCAGAACAGCCCCACTCCACAGATGTTAAACTCTCCCTTTTACAGCATTGCCAAAGGACACAACTGCTGCATTAACAGAACTTTGCTTTGTCATCATGTCTTCCCAGGCAATGAAACTTGCTGTATTATTGTATAGGTAAAACTGGCTGTGCCACTATTGCTCAGTTCTGCTGCTGTTTAGCAGGATACAGCCAACATTATGTCTCAATTCACAGTAGAAAGGGAAAATAAAACTTTGTTTTATTGAAAATACTAGGAAAATTCATTCCAGTAAAATGCATCCTCTGCACTGAGCTCTGCCAAAACACCACGGTTAATTCACCACTCACAGAAATTCCCACAGTGTCATGCAGTGGGTATCCAGTGATCAGTGGGAGACTAAACCTCTATTAACATAAACCCAAACATTTCTAACTGCCCCCCATCCCACATAACCCTTCTGGGTGGGTTTCACAGAAGCACAGAATTGTTTAGGTTGGAAAAGCCCTCCAAGACCAAGTCTAACCATTCCCCCAGCAGTGCCAAACCACGTCCCAAATGCCACCTCTACACATCTTTGA
>NW_020955284.1:2373081-2386814 GCF_003031625.1 Empidonax traillii
AAAAAAAAAAAAAAAAAAAAAAAAAAAAAAAAAAAAAAAAAAAAAAAAAAAAAAAAAAAAAAAAAAAAAAAAAAAAAAAAAAAAAAAAAAAAAAAAAAAAAAAAAAAAAAAAAAAAAAAAAAAAAAAAAAAAAAAAAAAAAAAAAAAAAAAAAAAAAAAAAAAAAGGGAAAAAGAAAAATCTTTCAGTAAACTTTGCACAGAGATAATCAATCTGCTATTCAGCTATTTGAACAGGCATCTGGAGTTTAGCATTCCAGAGCTCACTGAACTCCTCCTGATGAGGGTCTCTTCTTGTAGTTTGAACAGAGCACAGGGAAATCTTTGGGTGCAATCCAAACATTTCTGATAGTTGCAATCCTTGAATATTTCATCACTCCAAATCTTGCCTTGACCTATAGTTTCTCCTTCATCCTATCAACCACACACATATTTTTCTTCATCCTCAACCTGTCCCTTCTCTCCATAGGCAAAGGAAAAATACAAACAACATGAAAAATGCCTTTTGTATAATACCATTTACCCACATTTCTTTATCCTCTACAGAGGGTCAGAAGGAAGCACTGAATCAAATGAAAAATGTTCTGAAGCCCGTGAAAAGATAAATAAATGAAAGTTTAATTTCCCAAATAACTCAGGCACAAAATAAAAATATTTAAAGCTTCTGCAGATGAGCAAAACATTTGCCTTTCATGTGTAATTGTGTAAACCTTCTGTTTTCAAGGGAGCTAAGCAACCAGCCAGCAACAATTAGGCTTCTAAAAGGCAAGTAGCAAGGCACGCAGAACCTGAAACCATGACTTTTTCTGACTCCCTGGGGAAGCACTTTCACTAGGAGCAAAATGCTGGGAATCCTCTAGCCCTACTCTTTTTCCCCCCTAAACTGAGATGCTCCAGAATGAGATCTTATCAGCAGAGGGAGTCTCTTCCCCCAGCACAGGGAGCAGCAGGCATCTGGCTTTTTTCAGTTACCAAAAACACCCAGGCGTGACGGGCAGAATCGAAGATGTACTAACCAGTAAAATAATTTAAGTGTGGGTTCAGCCTCCTAAAAAGCTCTATGATTAATACAGATCTGATAAAAACACTGCAAAACCCAACTGGTTTGGGTAAGGCAAACACCTTGCTTTCCACACTTGAAAAGATGAGATGGCTCCCAGGATGGGAATTGGGACAAGACAAAAGTCAAAATCCCCAGCCATCAGGACAGTAGAAATAGGCTAAACCAGAGAGTCCCTACTCCACATACAGGTACAACACTCCACTTACTATTTTAGCTTTCATTTAATCCCATTCTATCACTCATGGTGAGATTAGTAACAGCTCTGTAAGTAAAAATGTCTTCTGAGCACAACTCCAGCACCTCGAGGGAACCCAGCCAGCAAATCTTGTCCCGTAGCCTGGACAGACCTCTGGTCCTGGGCATTTAAACAATCCAACTGAACAGAGAATTCCAGCAGCCCTTCCCCTCCCAGCAGTAATTTCTTTAAATTGAATGAACCTGTCCCAGGCTTTTAACCTGGATTGCTTCTAGATGGCAAAAATTCAATGATCTCAATGTTTGTAATTCTCATAAAAGTCAGAAGACTACTGACAAATGAAGACATTTGGAATTGTGTTCCTACAGATCCCAGATACATAACATCAAGACATAAAATGCTCAGCTTACAAGCCCCCCTTTAAATTTGGGTTCTTGCAATAACTCTACCCAGAGCATGTTGGGATGGCTCACGGTCAGAGCAGAAGGCTCCATCACATGGATTCTGTTTTGAACTGGGTTTGTTCAATGGGTTTAGTAACAGAGCAGATAAAGGAATGCAGCATACGCTTGTTACATTGCAAGCCATCCGCAAGCAGGATGCAACTGCAACACTGTCGGAGGTCAAGATTTGAAGGCAAAGCCATCCTAACAAGTCAGAGAAGTCTGATTGGAAAAAAAAAAAAAAGTGTCATTCAATAGAAGAAGAGCAAGGTAACATCATTCAGCAGCAGGATTAATCAACTACACATATAGAAAATGACTGGGTAGGTAGCAGTTCATCAAAAAATCATGTGGGAGGTTATACTGGATCACAAGCTGAACACGAGTCAACAGTGTCATACTGTTAAGAAAAAAAGCAATCATCACATTAGATAAATCAACTGGAGTACTGCCTGCAAAACAGGCTAAGTAATGCTCAGTGTCTGCTCAGCACTGCGAGCCCTGGCTGGCACCACCACAGCAATGTGGAGCATCAAGTGAGTAACGAAGGTAAGGGCTCAGAGGAGCCAGCCAAGCATGACACATGAAAGGGAACAAATGAGGGGTTCGGCCTACAGAAGCCAAAAAAAAAATATTTTCAAGAGTGCTGGGGGGAGAGGGGGAAAAAAAAAAAAAGAATTCAGCAATTGTTCTCTGTGTCTGTGACAAATAGCAACAGGTTTAAATTGCATCGAGAGAGCTTCAGCTTAACCACGGAGGAAGGGAAGGGAAGCAATATCATATATTGGCTTTGGTCCCTACAAATGGATCTTCAGGACAGCATCAGGGACAAACCTATTACAAAGGAGCTGCTTGTGCCCTGAGGAGGGAGAGCATCAGACACTATCCTGAGCTCCTCCAGCCCTGCTTCTCTAGGAGGCTGTGACCAACACACAGGGCCAGGTAATATCACCAACAGCTCTCGGTGACATCAGACTCACTGGAAGGAGCTGCATGGCCAGAGGCACCTACAGGGCAGGTATCAGACACTCAGGGTTGATTTTTACAGTTCTCTGTTCACCCCCACTGACTATATCAGGAAAAAATAGCTTACCGAATTTTATGCTTTAAACTAGTCCTGATTTGCATTTTATCAGCTCTAGCAATTTCTTTATTTTCCAACATTTTTCAAAGCTTGTATCTTGATGCTTTTCCTTCATATACCAGTAATTCTAATATGTTTCTCCTGCTACATGGTGAAATAACAGAAATTTCATTGCCCTGCCTTTTATGATTCTCTAGACATGAACTGACAGCATAAGCTGATCCATAACTTTGTGTGGAACAATTTTTGTAAACTTGACTATTTATCTTTAAAATAATTATGAATGTAGCAATTATCCAAAGACAATTTCATTTAAAAAGAATTGAAATTACTACTAGACAAACTCAGTGTAACAAAATTTTAGACTAAGGGTGATTTTTGTGAGTAACCTATGAACTGCTAGAGAATTGTGATTTATAATAGGAACAGTAATAGCCTTTAATGACTGCAGTGCTTCTGGGTATCAATGAAACAGCCTGGCTCATTTCAAAGCAGAAAGGGTATCTATTTTGTTTTTTTCCTCCTTCATGGGTGGCCCATACATATCTTCAGGGTCCTTGGAGAAGCTTCCAACATCCCCACAGTGTGTTCCACGCAGTGGCTGCTATTTCCATGCTAATGTTAATAGGCTGTAGCTTATGTGACCCCTCCAAGCAGCAGCTCCTGCACAGCACAACGAGTGGAGAGCTGAGCTACTGCCACCGGCTCTCTATTACAAAACCCTGGCAAGTGGCGAGGAACAGTGGCAGGAAAGTCAAAAAATAATTAAAATTTTGTATTGGAAGGGAGCAGAAAGCAGGAATCTGCAGAGGCTGGCAGAGGGAGATGCTGGAGCCCGGGGTCACGAGGCATGGGGCTGAACGTCGCTGCTTCCAATGACAGTGCAGCCCATATGCCAGAACATTTGCCACTGCTCTCTCCCTCTGTGCAACTGCAATTCAAAATTAATATAGAAATTAGGGGTAATGAATATAAGCAAGAAAAATCGTAAGCCTGTGGCAAAAAAAAGTAATCTGGTTCAACCCAACTGCTTTTCATATTGCAGAAAACTTGCTTGAAAAACATTCTCCTGAAAGGAGCGAAGGAGCCCGTTCTAATGTCAAATATTTTGGGAAAATGGGAACTCTGTATGTTCTCCTTTATTCTACTAAAAATAAAGAGGAAACCAAAAGCTTTTTCAATTTAAGTGTAACATTTCCGTATGCCAAGAGACAAACTATGCCTAGGTTAAGTCTGGACATTAATGGAAGCAAACAGCAGAGTGCTGGTCCCTGGTGTTTCAATTATTCTCTCTTTAGAGGTTATGCTTCCAAGAAATTAGAGAAACACAATTTCCCAGTAAGGATCGTGTTTTGCAGGGTGTTGCAATGTTTTTATTTAAAGCTGTGGGATTTGTGCTTGCAGAAAAGCTCAGTTCATCACTCTGCCTTCTCTTCTATTCACCTGCAAAGTGTTCCACAGGCTCAGAGCACAGAGGAGGCTCCTCTGTAGAGGTGGCCAGCACAGTGTCAGCCAGAGCAGGCTCCAGGACCATGTCCTTTTGGATTCAGGTATCTCCAAGGATGGAGACCTCATGACATCTCTGAGCTACCTCTTCCAGCGTCAACAACCCTCACATTGGGAGTTTCTTCCCACATTTAAGTACGAAGTCCTGCATATCCGTTTCTTTCTCTGTGCCCCACTGACAAGAACCTGGCTCTATCATCTTGACACACTCTCCCCAGGTATTTATAAATAATGATAAAGTCTCCCCCTGAGACTTCTCCTCTCCAGGCTAAATAATCCCAGGGCTCTCAGCCTGTCCTTTCAGAAATACTAATAAATAAACACTAAGTCAAAATATAAGAATCAATATAACACAGCATACTGAACAGCAAGAAAACCCTCCAATGGCAGGGCTGGCCAAGGACACTTCTGGGTTTTACCTGGAAAAGCAACACTGGGGGGCTCATTCAGGCATCAAAAGTAAAACTGAATGTGAAGCCAAACCCTCTCCAGAACCTTTGGCTAGTGCACAAAAGGTTTCCATACACAAAACCAGATAGAGATGGAGTCCATCAAGCCAGCAGAGACTCCTACTGCAGTGTTCCACATCAGGATCCTGCAGAAATCTGTCTCTAATCACTGCCACAGGTTCATCTCAAAGCTTTTGTCAAACCATTCAGAGCTGGAGTTCTCAGAGGCAAATACTGGTCTTTGTTTTTCAAACACCCCTTTCTGGCCTTAGTTTTTACTGTTTCCATTTGCCTAAAAAAGTCAGTTTGATACAGCAATAGCATCAATTCTGAATTTACCAGGAACCTCAAATTAAACAGCAACTCCCTTCTTTCCCTACGTTACTCAAATTTGTTCCATGAAAAAAAAATGTTAAGAAGCAGATTTCTAATGAAATCCTATCCTCTGTAGTTTTAATCTCTTCTTGCCCTTCAAATAAGACTTTTAAGTATTATCTATATTGCTAAAATATTCTATGAGCTGTGCACATGGCCCATGCTGCTGCCGAACCAAGTACTTCCCCAGCTTGAGTTTGCAATGAAATAAACCACCTCTAAAAAAACATTACACTCATTTCCAGGGTAGAAATTAAGGCAAAAGGAGGCCTGCACATAAATATCAATGAAATTAGGCAATGAGAACTGGCATTAGGTCAATGAAAATTAAGCAAGAAAATATTTCACTGCTAGAATAAATAAGTTTCAATTGCCACATGCAAAAACCATAATTTCCAGAATGCTTTCAGCATCTGCTCTGTAAGATCAGAGCTCATGAGCTCTGTCAGCGACAGTCAGTTCCTGTACAAAGAACTGCCTTTAAAATTAACATTTTCTAACCTTAAAAGACCCAACATTATCAGTCTGGAGTTCAAAACAACAGGTATTTCACAATAAATAACAAATTGATACTGTTCCAGACATGGTTTATTTCCTAAAAGCCTAAGCATAAATAAAGAAATTAATAAATTATTCAACAGAAATTGTTGTTTCATTTTCTTCCTTAATACATATTTAGAGTGCCTAATTTGAAGCAGTGCAGTTCTTTACCAGACAAATCCCTGAAAATAGAGAGAAGCTTCAAGCCTGTTGTTGGAGAAGCAGATTTATTCAGATAAAAATCAGTTAACTCCCCAGAATGCAGAAAAAAGTAATTTTACTTGGGTTTGAGGAATTTGGTTCAAAGCTCTGAACTAGAAAGCAATATATACAGTTATTAAACAGTGTAAGGGGATTAACTCTACTGAGTGTTATTGACTACTCCAGTCTCATTAAGTGCAATTTTATTTAGATAAAAACGTCATCTTAAGCATCATTTTTGTGTCAGAACTTAGATCTGAAGAACAACATTAAAAATAAATAGGCATCAGCAGTTCCCTGATCTGCAGCAGCTCTTTCTGGGGCCTCCCCTGGAACTCATGATTGAAATTATGGTTTTGATTTGCAACTTGCCCATCACAAGAAACTGCTTTTAAAAGAAGTTGTCCTGCAGAATGCAAGAAGTGGGTTTTTTTTGAGAGGCAGCTCCGCTGGAGCATGTACAGGCTTAACACAGAAAGCTGATGTCTGTCTGCCTCTTTTCCCTCCAAGAAAGGAATGAAGAAAGGTTAGGGAAAGAGTTCTGCATTCCCGGTGGACTCTCTCCTACTTTCAGATTTTATTAGGGAACTGTGAAGCTAATTACATGTACGATAACTTCAATAACTGCTTTTCATGCAGAATCACAGAGCAGAAAATAATGAAAACATGAATGGAAAAGCCTCTCTGCTTTTTCAACTCAGAGAAGCTTGGAGAAGGCCCTGGCTATTTCAGGCTGCAGCAGAGGAACAGAAACCCTCAAGAGGTGCTCAAAAACCCCACCAAACAAAGCAGAACAAAGCCCAGCATTCCCCATGGTCTTCCCTTTCCAAAAACACCTGTAAAACACACCAAGGGGCACTAAGAAGACACGAGCATGACCAGGGGCAGAAGAGGCCACACACCCTTCAGGGGCAAACCTTGACCTGCAGAACCCTGTGGGAACCAAGCTCCTACCAAAATGAACAGCAGATGGGTACCTGTGTATTTTTGGACTCTAAACCAAGGAAAAGCAGGAAGCCTACCCTATCTACTGTATCCCATGAAGACTGGGGATGCTGGAGTTCTTTGGTCTATCTGTTTTATGCCTTCAAAACAGTATTCACAGCCTTCCTGAGCTTTAACATTGGTTAGGAAGAGGGCTAAATAGGATGGAGGTTTTGAAAACTCATTGGGAGAACAAAAAAGCTTTCAACCAAGAACATCCTACCTTTAAAAAACTTAAAAGAGACAGCCTCCATACTGAATCCTTATTAAAAAACAGGTATTTCAGTATAGCTTTTATGCATTTTATTCGTTTCTAACACAAAATATGACTAGTAAAAATCCTAGTATGGAAGCAATTACATTTTTATACATTTGCATGAGCTTGGCTACCTTTGGTTTCATACACTTGCTTGAAGCAGAACATGCTGGCAGAGTTTATTCATCTTCCCCTGCGAAAATAAACTGTGCTTCCACACACTTTTACCCAAACGTAGCTGCCTACACAAGTGAAGTTATCCTGCTACAGCACTACAGGCACTGCTTGGGGTGGGCAACAGAAACATGAATCACTGTAGAGGAAGAGGTGTACAGAGAAACCAAAGAGGGGCTGCACATCCCAGCGGCTGGTGCTGTCTCCTGGTGGTAGGTAAAGCTGTGAGCGCTTTGGTTTAGGTGTATCTGAGAGGTGATTGCTGTACTGTGATGCTACTGCACCAGAGCAATAACGCATTTAACACCCTGATGTCATCCCATCCCCTCCCAGTTGCCACAGCCTCCCAGCGCGCCAACAAAACCTGGGCTTCTCATTTGATAAAATGTATTTCTTATTAATTACAATCTTTAAAAACCCTACCAAAAAAAAAAAAAATTGAAAAGGGCATAAAGTATCAAGAGTATCAGTCCCCCCTGGATCACGCTGCACACCACTTTTAGCATCCTGCTCCTTTTTCTCTCTTTCCCCAAGAGGCCACTAGACATCATCACTCCCCTGCACCGGAGTTCACACTCAGGGATCAGATCCCTGGGGTCACTGCTGAACTGCCTTTGGTGCAGCACTGCATGTCACTGCTCCCCACCCCTCAGGACCAATGTTCTCACCATGTTAAGTTCACATTAATAATTAACAAAGAGAAAAAGATACCCGTGCTGCAATCGTCCTCTGCCATACTGCAGGCTTTGAGATTTTCCCCTTAGGCTAAAGAAGAAGATAGTTAACAAACCTATTTTAAACATTATCGTGCATCAGTGATCAAGGCTAAGTTTATTATCCTGCAAGCAAATACAAAGACAAAAGAAATATAAGAGATTACACCCCAGTAACTTTCATTAAGAGATGCAGGGACGGCATTTCTAAGGAAGGCACTGGCTCCACAAATCACCTCAGCTAATACCCCATCATCAGGCCACAGGGCTGGCAGTGATGTGCAATATGTGGTATTTGTGGTACTGCTGGGGGAAACTATTTTAAGTCTAATTAACATGGAATTTTTAGAATGCAGATGCTTTTCATTTATACATAAAACAAAATGCCGTGACATTTCTCCCATCCATTTATCATAAACAAGTTAATTACTGTGTAACAAATAGCTCCTGCTAGAATCTGTATGTTTGGAGCATGTTTAGAGAGCTGACTCAGGCAAATAAGATGAACCACAAAGTAGTAGCTAATAGCTTACGGCATACTTATAATAAAACAATGACTCTGTAAAAGCTCTTGTTGTCAAATTAAGGCTAAGCTATTTCCATTGGAATAAGCCAATTATAAGCAGTCATTATCTATTTAACTTGATTCAAACCTAGAATACTATAAACACTTTCATTTTGATATGTTCAGAACACTGCATACATTTGAGAGCTGGATATTGCAAAGCTTAAAAAGGAGATGTTGGGTTTATTGTAGCTTATCCTGATCCATGCAACACCCAGACTTCCCCAGCTGGTGGAAGTTCACCACTGTGCTGAGCTCTACACACTCCTGGGTTTCTGATGAACAAGCCTTCAGGCAGTATAAACTGTCCCACATCTCCTTCCTCAGGACAAAGGGAGGATTATGCACCATAAAGACTTTACATTTGCTCACTGAAATCCCCCGAGAGCCATCTGAACTACATATACACTTCCCCCCCCCCACCTTCCAAATTCCATGAAAGCACTGACAGGTGAATTCCTGCCTCCTCCCCTTTTTTTTTTTTTTTTTTTTTCCCTTTCCTCCCAGGCAAACAGTCCCATTTGGCCTGAAGATGAATTACTGAATGCTGATGAATAAGATGGTGGTAGCTGGCAGCAAAGCTTTGCGTGGTAAGATGGTGTGAAACAGTACATATGTCAATCTATCAAACACGATAATGTAAGCAATCTGAACCCATTTTTGGTCTGAACTATTGTACAATACTTCACCCAGATGGAAGAAAGAGATAAACATTTTATGCTTCAGACACATCAAGTGTTAGGAAGTAAAATTAAACCTAAACTGGAAAGCTACCAATTTTACATGCTAGAGTATATATAAAAAAACAACACATGCATGAAGAAGAATCTTCTTGCCCATTATTGTATAAATTAATTAGATATATTTGCTTCGTATGATAAACAACAGCATGTATTTGACTGTAGATTAAAAGGTGTAAAGATGATAGTTTACTTATTAGCAAACACAGCATTTGCACTTTTTTCTTCCTCCTTGGGTTGACAAAATGCTTACAAATCATGGAACTTGTGACAATGTTATCGGGTCATGAATCTTACAAGTGGGGCATGGATACATAATGTCCACAGGGTGAGTTCAGCCTTAAATCAGAGGCAGTTTTGCCATGACTAATGTAAAACTACAACTGGTCCCTAAAGGATAATATTCAATGGAAATATATTTTCATTCAAATCAACTTGACAGCCTATGTAAATATAATTTCATATTTAAAAATGACCATTTAAAACTGAAGTGAAATGACAGCCACTGTGCTGTCTTGAAAGTCACTGCCAGTTAATGCCTCTAAAGAGACCTTCTGTTCCATCCCTGTTGTCCACCTCCATAAACACACAGCACAATTTATCAAGCACTAAACGGCAAAAAAATACTCTTCTGAGCAAATGTATTTATGATATTGCAGTCTGCAGTACTTGGAGAACATTTTTTATCAAATAATTTCCAAAGCTAAAAAAGCATGAAATCTACTCAGTTTCCAGACTGACCTGTAAAGCCACTGTAAATCTTCGGGAAAAAATTGGTATTATGTGTGTAAACGATTGGTATTTGGTCTCTTCAATGTTGCTGTATTCCTGGGATTGTCTGTGTCAGTTCCTTATTTGGTTACCTTTTAAACTAACAACAAACTCCCCAATGTCTACTGACTGATGCCAGGCCAGGCAAGAGAATTCCTAAACAGCAACACTAAGACAACTGGGCCCAGAAACAAAACGAATTGCCAGCTCATGTAGAGCAAAAATGTCCAGTCCTGGATTCTGCTGAAGCCAGAGAGAACACTGACAACTCTCCCTCTTTTCTGAGAAAAATCAAAGTAACAGAGCAGGTGTTTGCTCTAGAGGAAGACAGAAATCCCAGCTTTCTGGCAGAGAGATGCATGTGAGTAACTGTACTCAGGAGAAAGCAGCAAAAGGTTTATAAATCCTTGAGTAGAACATCGTTCTGATGTGCTCCCCAACTTCCTGGGGGTGCTTGGGGGGGTGGGTTTTGATCTTCAAAAATTCTTTTGGAGAAAGTTTAATTATTTTTAACTTGAAAGGGAGACAAATCAATACCCAGCATAATCTGTTGTTATTTGGATTACGAAGATGCCTCAGAGTTTACAATCACAAAACTGGTTATAATCCCGCAATTACTACAAAGCTAATTGGTAGTTTCTTTTTGCCTGTGTTTTCATGTTGTCAGTGGGGCAGTAATGAAAATGAATGCCACATTTGTGAACAGAATGTCTGTAGGCTTGTTTACCACATTTCCAACAACAACGTCTGCTTTATCATGCATTTCAAAGCAGGGATAATTTAGGGATCTCTGAATTTCATACATAAAAATACTTTCTAAAATATCCAGTGTAGAGCTCCTTCAGACGGGGTGGGAGTGGGAGACTTAAGAGTGAAGTGATGACCTCGCATACTACAGCAAACAATCCACCTGGAGCAGACAGCACACGGACTTCCAGTGATTCATCTGTATTCAAAACTGTGCTCAGGTAAACCACTTAGTGTTTCATCCTCCTACAAACATAATTCTGCAGACAATTTCACCATCAAAACCAGCATCTTTAAACCTCCTTTCACCTCCTGAAAATACAGTTATTGCAGAAGCTATTAAGCTTTTTATTCCACTTACCTTTGAGTAACTTCTGCCCTTCCATGATGTTTTGGGAGACGAAGGCTGTGTAGTCGTGCTCTGAGAAGCCAGGCTTGCATGTGGGTCTAACTGTAAGATCCCCATTGTGTGCCTGCAACAAACAAGGAAAATGCGCACCATGACTTTTGTCATTCGCAAAAACAATTTGTTACCCAGTGATGAGGTGCTTTAGCCACGGGCAAACCTGCACAGTAAGGCAGCGTGCAAGTAGAAGCTGCTGGTGTTAGAGTGTCTATCTGTTGGAGTGGATCCATACTGTAGCTGCAAAAATAAAATGGGCCAGCAAGTAGTTGCCTGACTACAAGAGAGCATTGTTTGTAGGAAGGCTGGGATACTGGGCACTGTCAGAAGAGGGGAGGAAACAAAGAGCAGCAATTCATCAGGGCGAGCTGTGCTCGCACTGGAGACGCGGAAAGGCCTGATGTTGCAACATCCAAATCACTGAGGTTTGCTATTGAGAAACTGGGCAAACCACAGGACAGAAGGGGGAAGAAACAGCCAGCTTACAGCAGGCTCAGGAGCCTGAGACCAGGTAGAGACACCCTTCCTTCCCCTTCACCCTGCACCAGCCTCCAAGACTCTGCCTGTTGCTGCCTCTGGGCCCCTCCAGGCTCCGCACTTGCCCCAGTAGTGGGAAAGGATGGAGGGGATCTCAATCAAAAACGTAACAATGCACAGTCTCATACACAGCGTGCCAGGATCCAGGGAGAAGCATCCAGCTAAACACTCAGCTACAACTTTGGACTGCACAGAGGGGATCGAGCCCCTGTCACAGGGACAAAGTAGTTCAGTCACAGCAGTCCAGGCTCCTTGGGATTCCCTGGCAAGAAAGGTCCCAGACCCCAACTCCAAGGAACTTGCTGACAGCACACAAGCCAGTGATTTATGCCTAGCGAGTGCCAGGTGATTTAGGCACAAACAAGTGCTGGTGGCAGGGGATTTCTAACGCGCCCGGGCTGTCGGCAGAGCCAGCCAGAGCATCGCTTAGCGATGCCGGCTGCACCTCCGACGCCTCCAGTCCCAGCCGCGCAGGCTGAAGCCCAGGGAGCGGGAGAGGCACTTCCCCGGGAAAGTGCAACTCCAGGCGTGCACCTGCCTCCCCTGGGGGAGCATCAGAGCTCCCCTGAGCCCCCCGAGACGCTCCCGGACGCAGACGATGCTGCATTAGAGAGAGACAGAAGGGAAGCGGAGCGAAGGGTCCTTTCGGATGAGCTTAGTAAGCAGAACGCAAGCCAACGTACTCGGCTAAAAAATCACGCTCGGGAGACGGATGCCAGCTACTGCATGGGAAGCGCAAGGAAGCGGCGGCTCTGTGGACTCTGACCGTCACTGGCAAGATGTTGCCATTAGGAAACATTTCAAAGGGTCTCGCTGAACATAACAGGCTTTGAATCTGAAATCACCCCATTATTACAGCGGTGCCCGCTAGACGAGAGCGCACAGGGGCTATTCCTGTGCACCCAGCAGCCTCCCCAGGGCTCGGGACATCCTCACACATTCAACTTGGCACCGGGGATATCGAGGCAGAAAAATAAGCGGCTCTTGTTCCCGCAGCCAGTGCAGCCCGAAACCCAGCAGCCGCCCCGCTCGCTTTGTAACACTGCAGCCACGCGTCCAGGCGCTTGTTGGTGTTCTACAGAAACCCCTTCATTTCAGACGGGGTGGGAATAAAACCCTAAAAATCCCAAACTTTTCAGACCATCACCACCCCCTCGCGAACACGGTCCGGGCCCACCCCGGTGGGTTTAGGGGCTCGCAAAGATAAGAGTTCCCGGCTGCTCCGCGGGGCGGGTGGCGGGGAGCGCAGCGCTGCGCGGCCGCGGGGGTACCGCGGGGCTCTGCGGGCGGAGCGGCTCCGCGCCGGGACGCGCCGCTGCCCGCCAAGTTTCTCTCCGGCGAGGCGCAAGCACGGAGGGCGAGTTGCGCCCGCACCGCGGAGGCACAGCGTTAAAAAAGATTATTTTTTTTTTTTAAATTAACAATTAAAGCTCGCAACGACGATGTTAAAAAGCGGGCGAAACAGCAGCAGCAGCATCACTCGCCACCCGAAAAGCGAAGTTGCGGCGGGGCGGCGCGGCGGCAGCTCCGGGCGGTGCGCGGAGCACCCCTGAGGGAGGGGGAATGGGGGATGCTCGCCCCGCTGTCCTTCCCCCCCCCCCCCCCCCCCCCCCCCCCCCCCCCCCCCCCCCCCCCCCCCCCATCCCCACCCCTTCCCCCGCCGCGGGGCGCCCCACTTACCGCCGCCGAGCCCCAGATGGGAAGGAGGAGCAGCAGCACCAGCAGCACCCTGGAGCCGGTCCCCATGGCCCCGCCGGGCGGGGGGGGCGGTGGCCGCGCAGAGCCGGAGCCGGGGCCGGGGGTCGCCGCTGCCGCCCCGCTCCGCTCCGCTCCCGCCGCTCGCTGCCCGCTCCGGGCTGCAGGTGAAGCGCGCGCCGCCACCACGCCCCGCCCCGCCGCGCGCGGGCACGCGCCGCCTTAAAGCGGCAGGCGCCGCCCCGCTGAGGGGAGGGGGACGAGGGCGAGCGTGAGGGAGGGAGGGAGGGAGG
>NW_020955284.1:2387428-2421952 GCF_003031625.1 Empidonax traillii
GGAAAAAAAAAAAAAAAAAAAAAATAAAAACAAAAGAACAAAACAAAACCCCAACAACAACAACAAAAAAAACCAAATAAACAAAACCCCCAAACCAAACAAATACACAAAACCAACCAACCCACAAAAAACCAAAACTGAGATGGTGGAGACGGATCATGGAATCATCAAGGCTGGCAGAGACCTTGGAGAACAGCAAGTCCAAGCGTTCAACCCTGCGCAGCCCAAACCACAAGCACATCACCCACCACCTCCCCGGGCAGCCCATTCCAATCCCTGCCGGCCCCGACAGTGCAAATGTTCTTTTTAATATCTGCCCGGAATGTCCCCTGTCTCAGCTTAAGGCTGTTACGTTACCTTAAGCCATTTCCTCCAACCCTCTTTACGTGTGTCCACGAAGGAAGAAGTAGAACACCCGCTGAGGGGAAAAAGTGGCATATCCAGGGGAAAACTGATATATCCCTGGAAAGGTGTGCCCAGGGGGGAAAAAACTAATGTGTCAAGGTGAAAAGCAAGTGTATCCCGCGAGGAAAATGAGAGTGTCCATAGGAAAGACATATATCTAGGGGTTGGTGAGTGTATCCCATGAGGAGAGCAGAGCCCAGGCTGTGAGGAAAGGTGGCATGAGAAGGGATGAGCAACTCTACAGGAAAAAATACCTACTGGGGAGGAAAAAATAATATATCCAGAGATAAAAACCTGAAATACCTGGAGAAGAATGACAACAGGTCAGGGACCCTCTGCGTCACCTGCAAAGGGCTTTGCTGGTGTCACCCCACTGTGATAGCAGAAGGTGCTTTCATGGCATCCCTCTGTGGGATGAGGGCCAGGACGGGCTCTGGGCAGGTAAGGATGGGGTTGCAGATCCCTGAGCCCCCACTTCAGGCTCTGGGGAGAGTACAGCAGGTGCCTCTCCAGCAGAGAATAATTTTGGTGAGTAGCAGGCTGAGAATCAGATAAAGAAATTGGTAGTGCCAGAAACAGCTCCTCAGTCATGTCCGTGAGCCAGCCTGAGCCTGGCTCCGCTTTTCTTAGAGGAAAATAGGCTTGTCAGGCCTAATCCACATCCACATCAGCAGCAGAGAAAGCTAACTCCACTAAACTAGCAGTTTTCTGGTGTAAAAATAAAGGCAGATCAACACAGGGCCAGAAAGTGAAACTCCAGTCAGTCTCACAGAAAACTGAGAGCAGAAAGCAGCGGTTTCAAGCTCCTGCTCTCTTCCTACAGCTTGACCCAAACACCATCCTTTCCCTCTCCCAATGCAACTCAATGTCACAAATTCCTGGGCATGTATATTTTGTGCATATAAATCCCCCAGCGATTTGCATAAATAGATGCACACTATCTGATGTACGTGCAAAATCAGACACTGCAGCTGAAAAATCTGGTCATTAAACTGTTCTGTGAGATTCTCA
The DNA here is from genome assembly GCF_003031625.1 of Empidonax traillii. Lineage (NCBI taxonomy): Eukaryota > Metazoa > Chordata > Aves > Passeriformes > Tyrannidae > Empidonax > Empidonax traillii. The sequence continues at coordinate 2,388,845 of NW_020955284.1, forward strand.
CGTTTCTCAAGGAATGAGACACATAAATCCACTGACTGCATCTTTGGCTATTGAGTAGATTTAATAGCATTGTGTTAACACCTAGAGACGTTAGCGGAGAACTGAGGCCTCATTGTATTAAGCTCTGTAGACACGAATAATGAAAAGATTGTTCCAACCCCACCAATTTACGGTCTTAGTGGATTATGGGGTTTATTTTGTTTTTAAACAAGCATTTCTGAGTTTGTTATATAACATGAAATAAATCCCATCATTGTATTGAATTTAACGTAGACCCTTTTTTATGAAGCACTTTCACAGAGGGAGAAATAATCAAGTGACGCTATCATAGCAAAAATAAATCCTTATCATTAAATATACATATATATATATTAAATTTGTTTTCTTTTATCTTTATCCTCAACATTTGGAGTAGGTTGTTCCAAGTTGAAGGGCAGTTGCTATTTAAATAAAACTCCAAGTACTTTGGAGACTACTGGGAATATTTCAGATTTGGGCAACTACAGTGTGGATGTTTCTTTGTGAGCACCTGTGGCTGGTTATTTTGACTCTTGCTGGACTACAGCTGTTGCTATGCATGTGCTCGTTCTGTTTGATAACTTTGTTAATATGACAAGTTCTACAAGTATTGTCAAAATAAGTCTGACACCACAACAGATTGTGAAGAAAAGGCAGAGCACTAGTGGAAAAAAAAAATAGAATTCTTCAACATGTTTAGAGTTGATTTCTAATCTGATGGCAAATTGATTTTTTTCCCAAACTAGTTTGCCATCCCTCTTTTCTAAGCTGTGGTAACAAACCCTGTGCTCAGGAAATGAGGCTGCAAATGGAGTGAGTGCAGTGTCCCAGTTATGTTTCTAATAACACTGGGCCATGTGAGACAGTGGGTGCCTTCCCAAACTAAGGTGTTTCCAGAAGGGTAGAGGAGAATACAGATCCAGCATTCAGACACTGGAAATCAGTGGTTTACCTGAGTGGTTTTTTTCACTCTACCATTTTCCTTCAATTCTTTACACTCCAATTAATTTTGGAAGGAATTACAGGTTTCCTAACTGATTAGCTACTATTTCAACTACCTCCTTGTTTAGAAGCACTTAACATGAAGTGCTTATAAAATATCTCCCTTCAGATCTTTAAGGAAAATTAAAATATGCCATTTACATTTTTGCACCTACTGAATTTTTCACAAAGTACTGCACTTAAGATTACAGGTCTGAGCTGGGCCTGAACATATGTTATTTGGGAGGGTTCGCTTCGGAGTCTCACTTCACTTGGAATCTGATGGTAGACTGGTTAGGAACTGGTGTTCTGGCACAAAATGGAAAGAGGAAGCTCTACTGTCTAACACACAAATGCTACAAGATGTGGGCTTGGCTGGATGAAGACATTTAAGAGCCTGCACATGCACAGTAAATCAACTTGCTAAACACCTCAAGAACAAAACTGCTGATCCTAAGAGCCAACTTGCTGCACTGCACAACACTCAAGAGAATAAAAGGCTCACAGATGAGACATCTACAGAGCTGACTGTGCCAGGATAATGAGGAGCACGGAGAACACAAGGGATTTTTCCCTGCTTGATGCACACATGTAATTCCTATTGACAGCAGTGGGAGTTGCACATACATATCAAGGGGACAATAGAACCCTTCGTGGTGGAGATGAGTATCGGATGTGAGCTGTGTGACCAGGGAGAGAGAAGGAGGGAGAGGGAGGTGTGATTGCTGAGGGACGGTACAACATACAATAAACTTGTCAAGCAGCCATCAAATATGTGAAAGCATGGGAGTAACAAATTAAATGGACAGGAGGTGAGAAAACAGTGTCTCAAGAGACTTTTGCCTTCCTAGCTTAGGGCTGATGTCTGCATTCCTTATTTGGGAGATATTCCCACTGGCTTAACTCGTTTAATTCTCTGATAAGTAAATGTTTTCCTGTACTCGAGTAAATAGTTACAGCCTAGATTCCAAGGATAAAAATGGAGTTTATTAAAGAAGTGTGATAAACAAGAAGAAATGAAATTAATACAGTGTGCAGACCACACTTTCTGTACGATCTCTTCTGTATGGTCTGAGGACTCCTGCTTCTCAAATAGAAGAGAGCAATCTGACCAGTGATTTACAGAGTCATTATTAGTAATTTTGGTTTGTGTTAGAAGAATTAACAAAGGGCAGAACAGAGCAATGATAATGATTCTAGTTTGATAGATAGTGGTAAATTATGTGTTTGTGTCAGCAGTTCAAAAATTAGATGAATGAGGAATGCCTTCAGATTTAATCCACATTAGGGATCTTTCAAGTATGTGTAGGGAAGAGGGGACAAGATGAAACTGAACAGTAAAGGGAAAGGTAAATCTAAGCTATGGAGAAATTATTGATCAGCAAAAGACATAAATATCTACAGATCTAAATGGAAACCAACAGAAGAAACAAAGGATGCTCCTCATTAGGAAGGCCACAACCACTGAAGGAAAATAACTAGCAGTATAAGTCAGAGTTTGGTACATTTATGTAATTTTTTTAAGCAAGAACAACTGGAATTACATGAATGGTTGGGCACAGCTCAACATTCTGGATTGCTTATGATCTGGCTCCAGTACAAAATCTAAAGACAAAATGATGAGTCACAGAGAGAAAGGGACTTGAAGAAAGAATCCCCAGGAAAAAGCAGCACTGAACAGGAATGGAACATGCACTAGTCCAAGCTGCTTTCTGTACCAGCCTGCACGTGTTCCCTGTGAGCTGGAATGGTGAGAATGACACAACCACCCTCCTGGTTAAACAGCTCTTTTGAAGTCCCATTTTCAGTCCTGCCAGACATGCTGCAATGCCAAGGAATTTGAACTTTCTCTCTTTTACACTATCTACTCATCCGTACACTGTGGATCCAAGTGATTCTTCTGAGTTGGTCATGTGAATGGCAATGAGGAAAATACAACTTCAGAGGCCTTGTACAAACCCTTCCTGCTCAGCTAATTACACTGACCAAGGGAGGCCAACTTTGGTGTAGTCTGACCTCCAATTACGAGACACTGTCGTCTCCTCACTGAACTGTGCAGGCATTAATGGCAGCATGCCAGCAATGGCTATATTAAAATCAATTTGAAGATCCCAATTCAGTGCCTCTTTCACCTTAGGTGAGGTAACACACCTTATAATAATGTAGCTCTTCATAAAATATTGTAAAACAAAATTGACCCGTGCAAAACAATTGACAGAGCTATTTTTTTCCCCATTTGTTGTATTCTTGAAAAAAACAAAGGAAAAAGGAAAAAGCAGCCTGGGAGGCTTGATAGGTCTCTGTCTTTGCAGTGGATGGCAGTTTAGAAAAAAAAAAAAAAAAGGAAGCAGAAAAACAGAATGAGGTTTGTTCTCAGAGTCACCAAGGAGAACAAACTGCAAGAGATCCCTAACACAGCAGGCAGGCAGCTCCCAGGCTGCTCTGTGAGGCAATGCTTGATATTCATGGAAACAATGAAACCCCACCAGATTCAGTAAAAAAGAGATGAGTAGCCAGTCTGTGGTTTTACAAGCAGGAAGAAGGCCACAGATTCCCACTCTCCCTAAAGCCTCCACAAAGTTACTGATTTAAAGACACTCCTCACATGAGTGTGTGTTTCATCATCAAACTCTGCCATCAGCTCAGAAACAGAGTTACCTGAAGTGTTCATCACCTGAAAGGGTCACACCCAGCTCAGGCTGTACCCTGGGACAGCAGTCTGAGAACTTTACCAAAGTAATACAAACCAAGTGATTCCCTCCCCAGCCTCTCCATGCACCTCCTCAGAGGTTACAGTTCTATAATTTTCACTCACCACACACCAGAACACTCCAAATTAATATCAACGTAATTAATTATTTCTTATAGGGAGTGCTGAAGGAAAATGAGACTTCTTCAGACTTGCAGCTTGTGCTGTTATTATTGTTTACAGCAGCAATTCTCATCACTTCTGCCTTTTTTCCCCTCTTTTGGTGGACATGGCTCTATATACATTGAAATGTGCACAGTAATGTAATTTATTCCAGTCTAGATCTCAAAATAAGTTGCACTGCTACAAGGAGCAATATTAATAATTGAACACTCTTTTATCTAGAAAAAAATGTGAGGTCCAGCTCAGCCTTTCTTATATTATTGACACTACATGCTTTTTTCTTTACCAGAAAAATAAAAGTATGTTTTCCTCTGCACAGATTGGTAAAGCATAAACAGAAGTGATATCCTGAGCTCTCTCTGCCATTTGTGGCACTCAGCTTGTTTGTATTCCTCCCAAATACTTTTTCCTCCTGATATATCCAACAGTTTTAGCACCACTCTAAATTTTGTGTGTGTGCATGCTAAGTGCTGAGGCAGAACTCCTCAGAGAAAGCCCCAGCTACCTCTTTAATATGAAGTAATTTTCTGGAGCTGTCAGCATTTTTGGTCCAAAACAACCTGGAAGACAAAGCACTTTACAAGAGACAGCTTTGACAGCCTATGGATTCCAATGGTAGAACTGAAAAGACAAGGAAAGAAAACTTGGAGGGAGGGGAGAGAGAGGGAGAGATGTGCTCTTATAGGAGATTACTTTGTGACAGAATATCACACACTCGAAGTAAGGCAGCATATTTCTAACTGGGAAAAGTAGTGAGACATTTACAGTGTTTGCCTCCTTACAACTTCCATCAAGTTAAAGATGTATATGGAATTTATTTGAATATCTGAATCACTGACTTAGCTACAAATGAGGATAATAATATGAAGTTCTAATAATATTATTACAGGGCTAAGTGAAATAAAGCCTAGAAATTAGAGGGAACCATTTAGGCCCACTGTATGCATGGTCAGGATAATATGGACTGACTGCAGGCCAAGAGTAATAAATCCCCAAATTCTCCACACATGCATAAACAGAAAGGAAGAGAAAGTGTGGAGTCATAAGGGTTAAATTTTGGTAACTACCACTGGTGGTTGCCACCTGACAACTGCTAAACTGACACTTGATATTTTTTGATGTTGGTGCGGTGAGAGCCCAGAGAGTTCTGTACTCAAAGTAACTGCTGCTTTTGCCAGTGCCTAGAAATATCTGAACTGCAAAGATGAATTTTTCAAGTTCATGCATTCATCTAACAAGATTATCTGCAGTTATCCCATTAACTCTGACCAGCAGATCCTGGGCTCTCACATCGCCTAATCCATACCCAACTGCACACAGGCTTTCAAGTCAGACTGGAACTGTGGCCAGGACACTAAAAATATTGGTATGTCCAAGACTGGGTAACCCGCAGCTAAAAAGTGGGTTTGATCTCTGAGAGAGAGAAATACTAAGGGAGATATTCCTGCACCATCTTCCAGCGGGAGCTACAGGCAGACATGTGGTTTAATAGAGCTTATTGTAAGTGACATTACTTCAGTGATTGTGATTGTGCTAATCCATCAGTAGGAAATGGCAGAGAATCATGTAGCAGGGTTTATTGTAGCCTGGAAGCAGCACAGGATTTAAATGGGACATTTTTATTAGATATTAAAAACTAATACAAATTATGTCTGGTACAAGTTATGGGCTGAATGGGGTAACCTGGACTTCACCTATCCAGATATTTCAACAGAATGGTCATTTACAGAGCTGATCCTGAAGTGCTTTATGAGAGATAAATCTAATAACCTTTCTGAGAAAACCTCAGCAGGATGCAGACACTGTAATAATCCATATGCAAGCTCCCATATTGTATTGTATGCTGTCAGACAACTCAATTATTTTCTTCCACATCTAACATAAGCTTCTGTTTAGTAAACATGATGAGAGTCAAACTTTTACATATATATATATATATATGAAGTGCTTAATTTGCATGCATAATTGCCATAAGTGTGTATGCAAATAGGAAAACTCATGCACAGATGACTAATTAAGTGCATTTATGTGAGAAATTACCCAATGCACGCATGGAATCTCAGTAATTGTACACACAACTCAGAAGTGTGAGTGTGTTTGCAATTTGGACACAGAACTGATTGAAAAAATTGTTCCTCAGTACTGGGTTGGAATAACTGATGTGGAGCACATGGCCAGAACTAGAATGACTGAGGGGGTTTGGAAAAGAACTGCAAAAGCTTGTGAGGAGCTTTACAGTAAGAACAGAATTTGCCATCTCTACCATTACTGTTTCCCTATTCACTAACGGCCATCCTGTGCTAATCTGTGGCTCGAAAGGAGTAATTTCTGTAACTCCCATAAAGAAACACTCAGGAAAATAAATTCTGTGCGATGGCACAAGACATGGTGTCATTAAAATTAAACCTGAAGTCTGTAACCTGCTGTTGCCTGTCTGGGATGTGTTTTGGAAATAAAGAGCAAATTTTACTTCATGTGTTTTGATCAAGCCCCCTTTTGTCTCATGCAAGCAGGCTTTGTAGTATGGCAGCACAATATCCCTTTGGAAGGTTCAGTGAGTTTTGGTGAGAAAAGGGGTACCTGCCTCCTTTAATTTTCCAGGCACTGATGTTATTATGTGTTCCTTTATCCCTAAACACTGATTAGTTCTTTTTATGTCCCCAAAGTTAGAAAGTTCATGCTAACATTGTTAAAATTCAATACAGTGAACAAGGTCTTTCAATATGATATGATAAACATCCCTGACCTCAATGTCCTGCAGAGAAAAATACCTGTCCAAATTGTTTCGATATGCTCCGGTTCCTGAAAGCAGGGAGCGTCCTCAGCCTGCTTTGTAGTGTTTTCCTATTTTCTGTGGCTATTGAGAATAACAGCAGGTAGGGGAGCACCTTTTTATTTACCCATGACATATAATTTGAGGTCAAACATTTCAGTCAGCCGCTAACACAGGCACAAGATGTGTCTGCCTTTGTGGGCACAGTCAAACATGAGGAACACGCACAAGGGGGTGGGAGGAAAGAAGCTGGAGAGGGATGTGCTGAGATCCCGTGGCTCAGAGCTGAGGGGATGCTGTGCTGGAGAGACAGACTGGCAGCAGCCTTGGGAGGCTCCGAAAGTGAAAACTCAGGGAGGAAGGAAAAGGAATGTGCTGTTTCAGGTCGGTTTGACTTGGAATTAACTTCCCCAGATTAGATTTCAGAAGGGAGCATTTGAAGTAGACTTCTGCCACTAAGTGGTGCTCTATGCAGTACAGCATCTTTAGGATACCACAATTCACGAGGAGGAGCAAACCAGAACACTGTCAGGCTGATCAGAGTGATGCAGACACTTAACAAGTGTCCATTATGCCGATTTAATCCTTCTGTGCCACTGGATAAATCAGGAGGAAGAACAGGCCAATCCAAAAGATTAAAGAAATCCAAAGATTGAACCCTGGCATACAGTATCTGAAGCAGAGGATTACAGAAAACAATTCTAAATTTTAAAAGCTTTGTTTGGCTTCTTTCTGTTCCTTTTTAATTATTAGTATTGTTTTCTCCAAGTTTATGGTTGTTAGAACCTGGAGTACTTACCAAATAAAACTGAAGAAGAAAACCTTAATATTTGCAATTATTTCAGAACTTACTTTTTTAAACAGATGCCCTATTTTATATGAATTGAAAAAAAAAGATAGAATGTGTTCTTTCTGAAGTACATATCTACATGTAGATTTAGTCCCTCCCACCCTTCAAAAAAGATGCAATTTAAAAAGAGGGTGGAAATTTGGAAGGAGAATACAAGCTTGCAACTTCTGCTCTGCTCAGTCCTGGGAGAAGTGTAAATACAGCAGGCAAAGGAGCTCTTCTGACATTTTGACACCCATGTTGTTGCCTACAAAGTTGGATTTGTTACCCAGTGTGCAACAAGCCAATAATTGCACACTTGGGAGAGACACTGATCATTTATTTCAGAGTTGCACAAGCCTGGGTGATGGGTGGGATCTCACAAAACCAGCATGGCCACCAGACTTTTTGTGCTGTATTTATACACAGAGGATAAAAAAAATACACAGAAATTCAAAGTTAGTAACTGTCCAAGTACAACCCCTCTGTTATGACTGGTTACTAATTTCCATACAAGTTACATAATTCCAGATAACTTCTACTCATGGGGAAGGCCCTTGACCTGGACAGGGTCTTTTTGGCATGTAGGTGCTATTTTAATATTATGATGAACCAAGTTCAGCTCTAGGATACATGAACCCTGAGTATTTTGCCAAGTTAGCAACATTCACATAGACATACCTCAACATCTTGATTTAATAGCTACATTTAGCCACAGGCCAGGAGGCAGCTCACTCCTCTTCTCTGCCATAGGTCTGCCCTAGGGAAAGAATGGAGAGAAAAGGTGGATCAGTGAACACTCACAATTTCCAGGGTCCCACATGGTCTGGTGGTGCATTCCTTGGCTCATGATGGAGCACATTCGGTGCTCTGTGTTTAGACACCCAGATAGATGGTGTGTCTGCAGCCAGGCCCAGACACAGTCCAGGTGCCAGCAGATTTAAGGACCCTAAAACATTGCCTCCCACTCCAAACCAATGAATATCTGCCTATGTGAGTTGTTCTGCTGAGCAAAATCCACTGAAAAAAGAGGTGGAACTTCTGGGGAGAGGATTAGTGCCTTTTGTGAACTGTATTTGTGTGCAGGGCGCTGTTTTATTCACAACATTCCCAGAGAAGTGCTTTAAATCAAGAATCAAAAGCCGAGAGGGTATCAAAGCTGTACAGGAACTGATTACTACTATAAATTTTGCTGAAACAAGCTGATGCTTTGCTGATTCTTTGGTCTTTTTCTGGTAAAAATATGTCAGTGTTAACTCACAGCATTGACTTCTCCGTATTTTTCATTTTTGTTCCATGAGATTATTTTTAGCTGCTGTGCATTAGCTCTGCTTCTGAAAAATATTGATAGGTGAAGGTTTGAGGTTCTTCCTGAAAAAAACACCAAATGACTTATTGACAAAAATGATACATGGATATCCATAAAATTAATGTCATGTGTCCCCCAACCCCCCTGGTTTTGAATGAAGAGACAGATGCTAAAGACAGATGTGAATTTCTCAGAAGAGAAAGAAATATCATAGGTAAATCAGCTTTATATCAGAAAATCTGATAGAAATAACAGCTGAAAAACAAGTAAACTTTTAACAGTAGAATGAACCATTTTCAGTTTTAAGGGAAATGGCCAAAATACCTAAAATAACTTTGTATGAGTTATTTATATCATAGAATAATTTCTGAGCCCCAAACAATAGCTGGATGCAAACACAGAGAAGGGAACAGTAGCTCTCTGAAATGTCCTCTAGAGAGAGCAGCAAAAATGCAAAATTAAAATGCCATGAACAGGGTCAGCTGCAGGTCCAGAAACAGTGGGATCCTTCTGAAATTTACATTTTTTAGGCATGTATTTACATATTTAGAAATAAATTTATAGTGGTCCAAACTGTCTCTGGGAAGCTTTTGAGTTTATCAGTAGCTTCACCACCAGAAACATGGAGCAGATCCTTGACCCCTCTGCAATCATCCTCAGGTTTCCCAGGGTTTAATCATCATTAATATCTTTCTTGTGATGCAAGAATTTTACCATTCATTCCATTTTCCCAGTGTTACAATCCATCTTCCCAAGGCCAGCTCTGTGTTGTGGTATCAGCCCAGCTCTGAGCCTTTCCCGCTGTTCCTGCACTTCCTTCTTTTGCTTTAACAGGCTTTTTGATCAGAATAAATCCAGCTGTCAGCAAACTTTCTGAAGTGATGAAATCTTGCTGTTGAACCTGCAAGAAAATACAACAAATTCAGTAGCAGTGACCTCAGTTCTTCAGCTGAGTTTCAGATTGTTAACTGACTTTCTGATACGGATTTTCTTTATATTCTATTGCCTATAAATTTGGCCTCAGAAAATTCTGGAAATGTGGCTTTGTGTTAGTTAGAGACCAAGATTTCTCAGTGTTACTCTGATTCACTACAAATTGTTTAAATATTAGACATAATTCCTACAGTGATAGAAATGGATAAAGAACTTGAAAACTCCAGTTCAAACCTGCAAGAAGCTTTTTGCTAAGAAAAATAGGGATAATATATTTGGAATATAAATGAAGCACTGGGTAGGTTTTCCCCCTGTAGAACATGTACGTGTATTAATCTGTGAACTGCAGACCAAATATTGATTACAATTTGAAATGAAATATAAAATGTCACTTATTCCAAGTATCATAAACGACCCGAGATCCTCTCATGTCTCAGAGTTTGTGAAGAATGGAGACAATAGCATTCCCTCACAGAAACTATAAAGAAGTTAAAGAGTAGAATCAATATCATAAGAGGAACTTCTGGATGCACACATCCACCTGAATTCCCAGCAATTTGAAAGGGAAATGTTTGTGTTAAACTCACTGCCTAGGGCTTTAAATTGCTGTATACTATCATGCATTACGGACTGTATTAATTACCTAATTGAGACATTTATATGGTCATCAGGCAAGTGGGGACCTGGAGAGAAATCCCTAATTAAGACTTTGGAGTTTGATAAGAGGCTGTTACTGCGCGGTGATAAAATACTATTTTTGTCTTATCTTATGAAAGTGTCAGGGCAGATTATGTTAAATGCTACCTACATGCATAATCAGATGACATATCCCTGGCAAGGCCCACAGATAACAGTCTGCAAATGCACATTTATTATTTTACAGTTCAGAGTGTAAAAAGGAGAACAAAACCTGTAGATCTGGAGCTGCAGCACATCCACCTCGGCTGTGCCTGGTGTGTTTTTCCTTGGGACTTGGGGACAGAACGCGTGGTCTGGGCTGGCAGTCGGAGCAGCTGGAAGCCTGTTCGTGTCCACGGCACCTGCAACCATTCTGTTGGCTCTGCAGCGCTGAACTCGCCAGGCATTCCCTTTCTGTTCCCTGACATGGTTTTTATGCAATAAACCACTGGTAGGTGGATTAAAGACACTGGAAATTTGATCATACCAAAGGAATCCCTGTCTGATTGCCCAGGTTAACCTTCATCAGCCCCACAAAGAGAGGGGAGCAGGGCAAGGAACTGGCCCTTCAGATTTCATTGCTCCATGTCTCATTTAATTCAGATTACAATCCACATTTCTTGGCATTATGAGTTTGTTGTGAATGCTGAATATGTAGTGCAAAAATACCAGCTCTGAAGATTTTTTTTTCCTTGACAAGTTTTCTGGGAAAATTCAGAGCTGCTCTATTTTTTGCAGGCAGCTTCCCCATCCTTCTTCTCAGCTGCAGGGTTGACTCGAACTGTAGCTTCCCTTAAGGATCTCTTTCCTCATTAGATGCTTTGACATCTTGAGGTGGATGGACAGCTCTACCACTAAAGCAAAAGAAAGTAAATTCACAGATAAAAACATACACGACAATTGTTTTTAATATTTTTCCTCTTGGTATGACCCAACACTGTTGATACCAATTGCAAAACTCCTACCATATTTTCCAGTGCCGGGGCTTAGCAATTACCGAGGAAGGAAATGTTTACAATGTTTATAATTTGTGTATATTCATAAAAATAAATAGATAATACATATATGTGTATATGTATTATATCCATGCATATAAACATTTATACACACACACTAAATTTGACAGCGTAATTATAATCTGGGATTATTCAAAGCCCACACTGTAAAACTTCCATGACCTTCTACCTGAATAATGTATTTTTTCATTTTCTGTTATTTACAAGTGTGCATAATACAAACTGACAAGTGCTATAGCTGCAGAAAAGAGGCGAGAAACAAGGACCAAAGGTCCTTGCTAAGTAGCAGGATGAAAGATGGCTTTGTGTAATTTTGTAGAAGGATTGAGTTTCGCAGATTTCCAAGCAAGAAATGTGGATATTTATGGGGGTTTGCCAACAGCAAGCTCAATAACAATGCCAGTCAATTAAAATATATAAAGTAATAATGTATTGTACCCCGGTTTGTGTTTTAGGGGCTGTAGAGTCTAATGCCTAAATCATAGGAAAAAAAGTCACCTCTTGGGCTCAAAATTTGCAGGTGTTATCCATTACCAACCAGCATGTCATTAACATGTAAAATGTTCCCCCATATTTCCCCAAACACTGATTAGGTTCAAGCAAGAGATTTAGGAGAGCTGAGTTTAGGCAGCCCCAGTCTCTCTGGGAAGACCAGAGAAATCTCAGCTCTGTCCTCTCGGCTCAGCGTCTCCTTCTCCCTGTGCAAGCAGGGGCTGCAGGGCTCCCACGTGGCCTCAGGGTATATCCATCCCATTCTGAGGGACTGGATGCTGCCAAAACAAGGATCACTGAGTGCTGGAGCTGCTGATGTGCACCAGGTACACAGCTCTGTACCCTGGGAGCTTGGAAAACACGGGAGATGAACTGGAAGCACGACATAACTGTTCAAAAGCCACACAAACCTGGCTGAGGTGTAAGTCGTGAGCTTTCCCAGTGTGATGGCCCAAGGATGGAAAAGACCTGGCCACAACAACTGATACATATCCAATGTACAGATTGAAGGAAGAGAAGAAAAACAACCACTTGTGAAAATTTTATGACCCCTCTGCAGCTTGTTTAACCTGATCGCTCCTACTAAAAATGATGGAATGAGCATGACCCAACAAAAAGCCTCTGTGGGTTTGATTAATGGAGTGTCCCAAAGTAAAATAGTCATGCTGAAAAGCTGAAGAGAAATGCAAACTTTTAATAACATTTTCAAATTATTTAATCATACAATCAGGCCTGACCTTGTTCAATATGAAACTTCATTACAGCCTGGAATGTTAATATGGAGTTCCAAATGCATCATAAATTACTGGTTTCTTCAATGATGCATGGGCCTGTCCTGCTGTGGCCAACTGCAATTTTAATATTTTCTTAAGAAATGAAGAAATGAAGGATTAGCAAATAATGGCATGATCCTGAAATTACTGTTCTAGGAATCACAGTTTATTAATCGGCTAAAAAGGATAAAGACATTACTCACTTCCCTTAGATAAATGATGTACCCAGTGGTTTGTGGGTTTTTTGTGGTTTTTTTTGAAATAAACCCTAAATGCTTATTTTTGAATAGATCCTTGAATAGATCCATTAATAACCAATTCAACTGACCTACCTTTCTGTAGCATGACAGGTCTGACAGTCAATGAAGGAATTACTACGTGTAACTGGCAATTTTACCATCAGAAACATTATTTTGTGTACAACTAGTACCTTGTAACAACTTAAAAATGGTATTCACTGCTTGAAAAGGGCAAAATAAAAGCACTTGCAATGCTGACTGACAGAGATCCTTATTTGGAGCTTATTATTTAACAACAGAAGAAGAAAAGTGAGGGGAGTATTTGAATGTCTTGAGAAATCAGGGAAAGTGAGAGGCCACTGCATTTCTAGCTCAAAAATACATTTTGTAAATGATCTGCAGTAACTGCCCGGCTTCTGGAATTAAGAACAGATTATTTCTAGAAGCTTGGAGGTCTTCAGGAATGCTCCAGTACAGTCACCCAGTACAGTCCTCCCATTTAATGGTTCCATTGATTTCAATTATGACTGGATTGAAATATAATTTCCTCTCCTGAATCATTTATCAGGCATCATAACTACACAGCACTTCTGCTGTGGGTCAGACACTGGCCAAGGAAAGATTTCCCCTCACATATTAACATACCTGTCTTCAATGAGGTCTGAAGGTCCGTGTTGTGCCAAAGATGAACTGTTGTTCAGTCAGCACTGAATAACAACAGCACAGTCTGGAAAAAAAAAAAACATTCTGCAACAATTAAAAAATAAAATTGCATTTTGTCATTTAATTTTCATAGAATGAAAAGCATGAAAATGTGGAGACTCAAGCAGCTTGAATGCTCAATTAATAAGTATTTCAGGATAAGTTCAATTATCATTATGACCAGCACCATGAACCTTTCCAAGCTCTCTTTCTTTCCCCCTCAATCTCTGTTTGTAACTTCTTTCTCTTATAGCTGTACCAGATTCATTCTAAAGGCATTTAATGTAAATAAAATACACACAAAACAGTTGGGCTTTTTTTCTAGGATACTCATCCAAACCTTTGCTTGCCAAGAGGCAGCAATACTGAGCAATATTGTGCAGAAGACTATAATTTGCTTTATAATAATCTCAGTTTGCTTTGTTTTGTTTTATTTCTTCTGGCCATGAGACATGTCAGGAGTTTTGATGGGCAACCCATTGCCCAGAACTAATTGGTTGGAAATCACAGCAAGGGAAGAGTTTCACTGTTTTCAACCATAACGTTAAACAACTATTTAGCACAGGGAGAGAATAATGAAGAACAATTATTAACTGAAGAAAACATTCCAAACACATGCAGCATGGTAAAACAAACAATTAGGCCCAATTGTGCCAGTTCTGCCAGCGTTTTGCTCTCTCTGTGATGAAGTCCCATTTGAAAGCTCCGTTTTACATTGGGCAATGGTTCAAAACCCAGAGACACATCAGTCCCAGGCTCCCAGAGAAGTGCCAGACTGTATCTGACTGACAGCACTTCCCACTGCAATCTGGGTTTGTCTTGGGAACTTCTATTCAGCTCTGCTTCAGAGCAAACTTCCCTTAACTGAGCAATTCTAGCAAGGTCACAGCGCAGGATGCTCAGCCTGCAGACACCAGCAATGCTTTAGTCTGCTGTCCAGTCACACACAGGACAGTTAAAGAACCAAAATGCCAAATACCTTCTGTAGGAGCAACTCCACGGCACGGAATTGCCACAACTGTTGGGTTTGCCACAGTCTGTTTGCAAAGACCACGAGTCCGCAATGGGATTCTGCACTTGCATTTATCTTAGTGCCAAAATATAACTGGAGGAACGAAGAGAAGGGAAAATACTGCTGGCCAGTGCACTGTGGCAATTACAGAGCTGAGAATTAGAGCTACAGAGAGAAAAAAAATGTGTTTTGGTGATGAAAGTCATCTCTAGAGTTACAATTAAGATGAAATTTATTGCCTCTGCTTAACATTGGTTTTATATTTATTCATTCTGATGAAAAATTTTATCCTGGATCCAAAGCTTCAGCTTCCAAAGTTGCAGAATAAATGTTAATTAAATATTTGATATAAAGTCTTTTAAAAACCCACAAAAATTACTCAGTTTACTTAAAATAGGACCCAGCAAAATACAAAGCGTGGTATCAGATCCCATAATGAAGCCTTTCAGTCCCCTTGAACTCTCTGCATTTAATGTGAAATATAAAGGACTAACTTTTATATTTGTTTCCCTCTGGTATAAACAGACTGAGTAATGAGCTGCTGTGTGATAGGAACTGAATGTCACTCAAAAGGCAACACATTCACAGCTCACTGGTGGCTTTGCCCCCCTTAATCTTCACCTCATATCTGAGATGTTCTTTCCCTTTTTCATGGATGCTCATTATGTATCTGTTACTCATTCACTTTGCTGGGTTTGAATAAGTATGGACTTGTAGATATGACATAATCTACCAAAAACTACTAGAGAAGTGAATATTATTTGCTGAAAAGCCTCATGCTCCTGAACAGCTTGTCAGTCTGCTCGCTCCTCAGAGGTCTGTTTCCCCATTAGTGCACATTTCCCCAGTTGAAGATTTAAGGGGTTTTTTTCCCCACTGTCACAATAAAAAATAGAGGAAAAGGAAGCAGGTGGTGTCATTTGTAAAGTCCAAGTGTTTTTTTAATGATCATTCTCTATTTCTTCAAGTGCAGAAATTTCAATTCCGATTAAAATGAAAAAAAATGACAAGCCATTACAGGCAGACCTCCATTCTCCAAATGTTCCCCTCTGAATACACAATATGTTTTCCTATATAATGCATGCACCATATTTCAATATTAATTACATGCAGGTCTCTTTTGGGTCACATGCTAATTATATCTATTTAGAATTTATCACGCTACTTCCAATATAATGTGCTGTCATTGTGTCCTGTTGTTTTTCCTTGCCTGAGGCAGGAGGAAGCTACAATAAACCTGAAAATACTGGCAAGAAATGTTCATTTGAAAACATATGGGGGAGAAGGCTGCACTAAGGGCCCTGTCCAATGCTCATTGAAATCAGCAGGAATCATCATGTTAACCTCAAGGGAAAATGATTTGAACCTGTTAAATGTCTACAGTTCTGTGTGAGGAGCTGTGTGCATCTCACAGAGGGATGAAATGGTTGTGCCATAACTGCCTGTAAATAATCAAGGGAGCATCAGCATCGTGCCAGGGAGGACGTGCACAGAGGGGTTTGAGCTGCCCTGATTCTGATGGGGTTAGACTGGTACTAAATGGCCACAATATAAAGAAGAATCAAACCCTCTGTTCCAAATCCTCTCAAGTTTCGTATGTTCATCCATCGCCTTGTGAGATCACTGGATCTGTGCATCAGCAAATAACACTGGGTTTTTTGTTAACTAACCACTGCTGTTGGATTCAAATGGCACATTTTTAAAATTCTGCAGTATTACAAACACTGAAGATATCAGCACATTTGTCAAACTCACTGCCTGTGTTTACAATTTTCTTTTACCATGACTGCTCTAAGTCTTTCAGCATTTACCAACCCAAGGCATCTTCTCTGTGTGAGGAATCCTTAAATTTTCCAGCACAAGTCACAGCTGAAGTTAAAGGGTGCTTCCTTTATGCCACCAGCTTATGAACACAGAGCCAAATTTTCAGCAGAGAGCCTCAGCACACATGTACAATCATTAATGCTGAAGGTTTGCATCTGCTTTCAAGAAATAGGTGCCTGTGGGATTAAGCAGGGATAATGCAGAGAAAAAATGCAGGCAAAGATAAGCATCTTGGCCTGAATTATGCCTCTCATGTTTCCTAAATTGTTAGTGCCACTTTGCTAGTCAGCAATGACACGAATCAGACAGTCAGTGACTCTACTCCAGTATGCAGGAGATTACCTCATCCAAATTTCCATGCATCCTTTAACCCAGTTACTGCCACTGTCAGTCCTTTCACCTTCTGTGCCTTTCTGGCTCATGGACACATCAGGACTGTTCCAAACACACCTCTCAGTACTGTGGTGCTGTCTGTGAGTACCCTGACTCCTGGAAGTAAGATTCACAAGATACAAATATAAAATGGCATTTACATGTCTGTATCTCACTGTTATTACCTTTTTTTTCTTTAACCTATAATGAGATGTTTTCAGAATAAGAAGAAAACCGTTAACATCTAGCCCACTAACTGTATTTCTCTTGCTGATAGGTCTCAGCAGAGAGCAAACCGATATTCAGGCACAGAAAATGAATTATCTGGAGCCAAATGTAATTTTATTTTGGTGGGCCAACAATCAATAGAAGAAATGCACAGTCATTTCAGTAATTGCCACAGCTTCATGACAAATACTTACTAGAAACTCCTGGCTGGATGATCTCAGCCTCCTGTGTTACAGAGGTGCTCAGGATGAGCAGCACTGGGGATCCTTAATGCACAGATGTTCAGGGACACATGGAAATTAAGCAGGCATGTATGCAGTTTTATTTTAATATCCAAGGTCACAAGTCAGATTGTCTCATCTCGTGTAAAAACTTTATAATGGAAAAAGAAGTTCCAGTCTGAGAATTTCACTTTACTTACCTACAGAAAAGGTAGCAAAGCCCATTAGATTGGTAAAACCACACATGAGGACCTGAAGACACTCGTCCCAAGATCTAAAGGCACAAGTCCACCTTCTCATGTGGAGCTGATTGCCCCCATTCCTGCAAGGGATGTAGGATCCCTACTGCAATTAGCTCTGCCTTGTGGAAGTGCTGCAGCAGCTGTAAATCCTGCTTTGGTAAGTGCTGAGCAAAAGAGAGCTCCCCTCTGTGCTCTGCTGCTGCTCCCACACCTTCTGCTCTCTGGCTGAGCCCAGAGGACTCTGCTCAGCACAAAACACTGGGAGAATAGATGCAGCATTCCCAGCTGGAAATGAAGGAAGGGGGGTTGTTATTACAACAGGGATCAGGAATCAGGCTGCCAAATTTGTCAGGCCGTCACTGAGCTCCCAAAGATTGGGGAGTTCTGGGCTGTATCCTGGGGGTACAAAGGGGCTGTATAAAAATTTCTGGTGTCTGATGAGGTGAGGAAGAATTCAGACTTGGAAATGATGCGTGAGAGATGAAATGGCAGCAAGCTGCTTCACAGTTCCAGAACCTCAAAGCTGTGTCCATAATACAAACCACGTGGGTAGCTCAGTATGAAATGATCACTAATTCTAACTTGGGTTCATTTTGGACCCTTCTGGAAGACTGAACACAGCCCTACTTGGGGAGCTCATGGCATTTTGAGGGACTTTTGAAGCTCAAGGAGACCTGATATAAGTCTATTTTTAAAATGCCTTCCAGGAAAAAAAGAGCGGTGCGATCACCAGTTGTGAGGAGGATTATAGAAGAAAAGAGTAAAAAAAGATTTTTCAAATCCATATAACTTATTAATCCACTTTCTCCTAATTTGCCACGAGAGGTGAAATCCTGTTTTACTTTGCTAGTGTGGGATTTGTTTCCCAGTGGCCATTTGTCTCAGAGTTTTCAGCTATGCAGATCAGACACCCGGGACACCGAGAACATCTTCATTTCCCTTTTTGTTCTGAAACAAGAAATATTCTTTATGGTGTCTGAGGGAACCTCTGAAGTATAAGAAAGACTTTAGATTGTAATATTTCCTTCGAAGGAAAGGTATTCTTTTATATAAAGAAGAAAAAAGGAAAAAAAGGAAACAAAACAACAAAACATTTGAAGAGTGTTCAATCAAAACAAACTTAGCCTTGAGTGGTGTTGTGAGAACAGAAATTTCTTCTGCCAGAGATCTTTCCTACAGGTAATGCCATCTTTAAGCATCCTCTTTAAAATGTAACAGAAAGTAAAGAGCAAGGTCCCTACTTGTAGTATAATTAGCAAATCTTGGAAGAAGAAAAGGAATAAAATATTCTACACGTGTTTTTGCAGGGTAGGAAGTGGAAAGGAGAAAAGAATTCTGTTGAAAAAAATCCCCAGCCCAGTCATAATTGTACATTAAAGAAGCACTGGTGTGTTTCTGCCTGTACAGGAACAATGTGAGACCCAGAGAAAGACACTGAGCTCATTGATTTGAAATAAGAATGAGAATGCCTAAAGAGGGGCACGTACCTTTGGGTAGCCAGTGACTGAGATTGTTCTCAAACCTCCTGCTGTGAATGTATAAATGCAGAGTTACAGACAATTCCTAACACCTAAACCAGGAGCGGTGTCAGCTTGGTTCAAGGGGACAATGGGGAAATGCAGTCAGGATGCTCAGGTTTGTTCCTTGTTCACAGCTGAATCAATCTGCAGTGGTTATTTGAGTTGGCAGAGACTAAATCCAAAATATTCCTGCAAAACCTTTCCTTTAGTCCAATCTGACATCTCAGTACCTTCAATAAACTAACCTGTCTTCTGCTGCACTCAGCAGCAAGAGGGATCCTTTGGAATCTCTCCAGTTTGTGTCCTTGTCCAGCCACAAACTAACCCTGTGTTCTGGAATGAGCATCGTGATGTCACCTCTGCCATCTTTTTCACACTTGCCTGATCTTCCTGCTCTTAGAGCTGATGGATCATCAACACCACAGGCCGTGGGAAGGAAAGCTGGCAAACTGGCTATGCTGGATGAATATCTGTAAGGGTTTGCTCTCCATTTGGGACAGTCTTGAAGGACCCAAGGGCAGTTTATACCCTTCTTATCTGATCTTTTAAGAGACAGAATATTTGTCCCCTCAGCTAATGACTGAGTCCTCATGAAAGTCTCAAGTTTCCTCTGCCCACCAGCAGTAGAAGACTGGACATGGCAGTCAGGTGCTCCTGCTCCTAACTTCCACATTTCCTTACTCTGAAAATATACACAAAATAAATAACAAAATGCCCTAAGTATCCAAGTAGACATGCCTGCAACTCTGGGCTGCAATAACTGTGTAGAAGCCGAAACACAGCTCTGTTCTGCACAGCTATAGCTTTGTTTTGTTTTCTTAACCCATTCTTAACTGAGATTCTTCATTCTACACTGTGAACACAGCCTACCTTTGTTCTTGTTAATTAAACAGCATGACTAAAATGTATATTGCAAATATAATAACCTGACTGTTCTTTCCTGAAATGGTTGTTCTGCATACCAAGGGAATTTAAATTATAATTAAAAAAAAAAAATCCAATCTAGTTGTATTTGGCCACATGTAGCCATGCTAATTTAAAAAAGAACAAATAATGACTGATTAGCACTTATGTTTCCAACTTTTTTGTGATCTCCCTTTTCCCTGCTCCCAAGCTGCTGAGGTTGAATTGCTTCCCTACAAGCCTGTGCTTAGCAAAGCATGAGTAAACATTTTCAGAATAGATCTCTCACCCCCAGGATCCACACTTGATTTTGATATAAAATGTTATTAACTTTAGCTCCTGGTACAAAAGGTCTTGATCAATAATTGTTTCTACCTGTCTATCTTATTTCTGTGTATCTTCTAAGACACTTTTGGGCTGCTGCCAATACATTTTGGTTTGTAAGCACATAACAGTGTATCATACACCTCAAACCTGTGTGGGTTTATCTTATCTTTTCATTAGGTAGAAGATGGGGTTTTTTATCTACATAGATTAGATTAGTTTGAGGTCACCTTGAGAAAAGAAAAAGNCCTATCATCCCAACTGCCACCTCTTCAAATCATTCTTACTAACTTTTAAGGTCTAAGAATACAAGAAATGAAAAGAGACAACTTTAAACCTGTGAACACCTGTCCATCCACCACCTCTTGACAGTTCTTCAAATATATGTTGTCACCATTTGGCCATAATATTTAAAAGTTCAAATAGTACAGCTAGATGATCCTAAATATCTCCTTCATTGTTTAATTCCTGAAAAATCAAAATCACTGCATATTATTTCACACTGGTAATACCATCAGGTGTGAAAACAGCAGTGGCGCAGGAGCTGGTAGTTTCTGCTTCTGCAAGGTGACACACGAGTATACCAAATTAACTGAAGGGGGGCAGAAATTCACTTATTCTGTCAATAACTCAGTTAATATTAAGCCTGAAGGTGAGAAGTGCCAACTAAAGGGTGACAATAAGTAAGGCAACCCCTGTGAATTGCCCAATGACACCTTGCTGTCAAGGGGGATATTTAACACACCACTGCTAGCACAGCTTCAAAAGCAGTCATGGGGCTGGGAATGGGACTGGATCGAGAGAAAAGTGGCCACCAACATACTGAGAGGCCAAAGGTGTAAGTGATAAGTCCCCAAAGACTGGAAAATCAGTAGAAAATAAGCATTCTGGCACGTTCAGTGGCTCTGTATCTCACCCATTTGTTCAAGGCACACTTTCAGATAGAACGTTCTTGCTGCATTCTTTACTTGGTTAAAATCCTAAACTCAGTATATTTTCATCAGCCAGGGTGAGGCCACCATGTGAAAAGAGCCCAGGGTGCACATTTGCCAGTAGCTGTAATAACAAAACCACAACTTTCTGCAGCACTGTTAGGAATGTATCTTAAAAGGACTCTCCTTTGGTAGTGGAGAAAGAGCTGTGGGTGAGTGTCCACAGGTAAAGAAAGCAGGTGCCCCTCTGCCACCTGCATCCCTTTAAACTTTCATCTTGAGAGGACTGAGCAGGAACTCCAAAACAGAATAAATCCCACACCACAGATCAAACATTTCTAAGCTCATAAAATCTATTTCCTGGTACATGGTGCTTTTGCCACAGCTACATTTTAGCTAATTTCTGGGTGAATTATATTCTCCCAGTGATCTGCGTTTGGAGCATTAGTAAAACATTAAAAATTCTTGAGGGTAAAATAAAAATCAAAGGAGTTTTTGAATGTTTGGAAAATAGTACAGAAAGGGAGGAAGTGGTAAAGAAGAAAGAGCAGCATGCCTGGAGGTAGCAGGGGAGGTAACTCTTCCCTATTCTGTTGATAAGGGAACACTCTCAGCTCATTCTCCTCATTTAACATTCGAGGCAACTTTCTGAGACAAAACATAACATGAGTCTTTGAACTCTTCATTGCTGAGAGTCAGTCTCTGCCTCACCAGAAAGGGCAAAGAGCTTCCTCATAAAAATGTTGCTACCAAGACACAAATATCATCAGCTGGCTAATTGGGTGGGAAGGGTGAAGGGAGCAGGCTCACACAGAAATCCTGCTCACAGCAAGAGCTGGCATTTCGTGTGGAGTGCCTTAACCACAGATTACACCAAAGAGATGGGAGCCCCTTCTGTAGCCAGTCATTCACGTCCTGGGTGACTCTTCAACCTGCAACCTCTAACTCAGGTTCAATGGGTTTAACTGGAACACGGCCCTAAATGATCATCCGGCATTGATACATTTTTATGACCATGTATTTAAGATTCTTATGCTCAACACATCATATTTGAAAGAGGCTCTGGGAGGTTTGTGATTTCTGTTAGATTCTCCCTTCCTCATGCTCTACATTGTTTCTCAGGCTCTGCGCTAAAGATGGAATTTTGGAGGCAGAGCGAGTGGGAGGCTATGAATAGTTTATTCAAAAAAAAAAAAAAAAGAAAAAGTTAATTAGAACTGAAATTATTCATCATTTTGAGTCAAACTTGGCAAATAACTGGGGCTGATTAAAAAAAGTAGGACATAGGTGACCATTCACAAAACTAGCAAGTCAGAGGAGTCTGGTTACCTTCATGCCTCGGTGACATTCATCTCATACAGGGACATGTGGGTTCAAGTCTTCCTTCTGCTTGGTTCAGAGCAGGATTTGGGGAAGTGCATCCTCCATGTTCCAGGTGAATGCCTGACATCATCAGCAACAAAGATTCGTCTCTCTTATGAAAAAAAAGAAAAAAATTAGTGGTATTTGGAGTTTAGATATTTGACTGGTTGGTTTGAAACAAATGAAATATTCCAATTTTGGGGTTGTTGTTGTTGGTTGGTTGTGGTTTTTTTTGTTTGTTTGTTTTGTTTTGTTTTTTTCCCAAGTGTAGCAATTTCACTGCCCCCTCTCTCTTAGACTTATACCTTATAAGCATTTACCTTCCTTTCCAGGATGACTCTCTTAATTTCAACAAATGGACTTCTCGTTGTGGTCTTAAGTGGGACTCATCTCACCTAACTTCAGATCCTTATAATGGACAAAATATCTTTGAAGTTAATCCTCCTTAGATCACTTATTCATCTAAGCCTTTCCACATTTCTGCTATCCAAAAAGATGTATCCCATGTAGGTGGTTTAATTTCCCCAGCAGACCATCAGGGCTGATGAGTAGAGGGTGCATTTCCATGGTAGTTATCTGTATTTGGTGATGTGAATCCCATCATTGATGGACACTTTTCTCCCCACCTAAAATTACTATTAAAAGCAAACACGAAACCCTTTCATAATCCTGTATCTTTGCTCTGATAGCAAGATACTTCAGAAAACAGACAAATTGGTTACTAGTTATTCTAGCCCTCCTTTTCATTTCATAAATGCAAATTAAAAATACTTATCTGCTGTATAAAGACTTGGCATGTTTAAATAACTATTATCCTTTAAATATATTCCAGTGATGTAGGAATCATTATTCTAACAGATAGAATAGGCATTAAATCCACAGGGGAGTCATTATAAGATGGCTATTTCTCTCTGTTTGACCGAAGCAGCAGTTGTAATGTATTTATTCAGGATTTAGCAAATGGAATTCAATTAGAACTGAAATGGTGTTAAATTGAGTAATTCCTATTGTATTTGTCTGACAGCAGGAGTGGCATGACCTGGAAAGTTAAAAGGAGCAGCATTCAGCCAGGATCTCTGTGTGCTGTAGCACTTGTTGACAGAATGTCACTGAACAGGGATATATCCTGCTTAACTTCTTAATCACCTGCTTAACACCTGCAGGAAAAACTAAGGACCAAACAGCATCTACAGACATTGTGTGATAAAGTCACACCTCCAGACAAATAATCTCCTTTACTCACAGTGGCTGAAACAGAGCTTAATATTCATTGTATTCCTCTCATGTTTGAATCAAGTGCTCTGATATGATTTCATTCCATGCAATGACAAAAAATAAAGTATTACACAGTGCCTTGTACCTCTGGAAGTTTTTACTCAGGGCAGTGTGATTTTGAGGAATGCAGCAAAATATTGTCTTTTTAAGGCCATGTGAAGGCCTGAGCATTTACCACCTCCTGTCCACGTGTGTGCAGCTACACACATCAAACGCAGAACGCTCCAAGGACACACGGGACGAAGGTCGAACACTGAATGTGATGTCATGAAACAAGGCAGGTCTGTGACTTCCCTATTTTTTCAAAACCTTCTTCAGTAGGAACAGATGGGGCTGGGGTAGCATTTCCTGTGCTCATCCATGGGGAATGCAGCCTGATGCCGTGGAACACCAGACGCTGCCGCTCATCAGCGGAGCCGCATCCACTCCTGCGCTTGCCTGGCTGGCCCTCACGTGGAGCATCTTTCACACACACACACACACAAATCAGCCTGGAAGTGACATCTGGCACGTGTTGAACGCAGAGGAAAACAGAGAAAAATTGCATGAGAAGGGCCTAGTCAATTGAAGAGCCTTGTTAAGGAAATTGCCCTGCTAACAATGCACTCAGGTGCTTCAGCTGCTCTCACATCTCCCACAGTAAGACACTGCATTAGAGCAGGGACCACAGCAGAGGACTCTGCACAATGTGGATATCAGTAATATTTTTTTAATAGTGGCAAGCAAACCACTTCTCTTGTTTCAGTCCTGAAACACATAATGTGACCTCAGATGATGCAAATAATTGTACTTTATTTCTCTGTTATTTCTATTCTTCAGATCTTTTTAGCCTTAAGCACCTCCAAGACTTCACTCACATTAGTATTCCTACCAGTTGTCAAATCTCTAACTCACCAAATAACACAGCTCATGCTTAAAACTGAGCATGTGCTTTACTGCTGGTGGCTGAAAGGGACTGGGATGTGAGTTAGACTTAAAGGAAAGAAAATGTCAGTAGAATCCTCACCCAAAGCCCGCCGTGATCCTGACAAAAGGGTTCTGCTGTAATTAGCATGCAAGGAGCGGATTTTCACAGGAACAGAAGTTGCTCAATCAGGTCAATAGAATTCACAGTTGAATAAAGCTAGATTTTGTTTGTTCTTTTTAAAATGTGGATGTGATTGGTGATACTGAAAGGCATTTCTGAGAGCATTTTGGTGAGCAATTTTTAGGGGACCAAATCCAAAGCTCCCAATTCAGGAAATGGATCTGTTGTTTGTCTAATTGAATGTATTTGCAATGGCTCTGAACCAGAAATTGCTTCTGATGAGTATACACTAAATAACTATTATTAAATATGGAAGGATAACGTTTCTAAGAAGCATTTTACAACTTGAACTTCAATTTGCTGAAAATACATCCATGTGATTTTAATATCTAAAGAATTATGCTGTTTAGGAGGGAGAAATATGCCTTTAGCTGCTCTCTGAAATATTCAGATGTTCAGAAAAGGAGGCAAACATATGATAAAAATCCCACTGGACACCCCAGTCCCCTTTGGAGTCCTGGAAAGCAGATGGTGTCTTTAAAAAACAAGACAAGATCAGTCTTACAAAAAAACAGATGCTTCCATTTTCCAGGAAAGATCACTGGCAACTAAGAAGTTCACACAATAAACTTCTGCTGACTCAAGAAACATATTAAAGAGTTTGGAATAAAGAAAATTATCTAGAATATTTCAAGGGAGAAATAACCTGAGGCTCAATAAAATTATTTTTTCCACAATTATTATCATTCTTACATCAATCCAGACTGATTTCCAACAGGAAAGATGAAACTCTAAAAGCCCAAGGAGGTGAAAACATCACCTAGATATTTAGGAAAAGAAAGCAATAACTGTCCTAAAATCCTTAAATTAAAAACAAATCTGGAAGTATAAAAGACAAAAAAGTGGAAAGCATTAAGAGATGCAAATTTGGATACATAGACAGAGTTTAGTTACCAGTAAGTCTGTAAGTTTAGAACCAGTTTCCAGGAGAGCTGCCGGATCCTATGCATGGAAATCATTCCTGATTTACAAACATTTACCTGTTTGTAAAACACTGTGTATGACTCCACATGGAAAGCAACAGAACTGCTGGGATGTTGTTTCTATAGATTCAATATGATATCCCTTTATTTTCCCCCCAGTATATACTGAAAATTTAAAACCACATCTTTTTTTTATCACCTTTTTTTTTTTTTTTTTTCTGGTAGGAATGTATCAGTCTGTGTGGATTTCACTCAAGCACGAAAAAGCTCACAAACTCAAATTCTATAATTAGATTTTGTGAGGGAGAGTAAATTATGAGAGACTATGTAATGTAAATTTTGGAGACATTAAAGACATTTCTACTTACACATTCAGAAGGAGAGAAACCATAACTGTGAAAGTCATCTGATCCCAGCAGGAATGAATTTTCATTTGTTGTTTCCATATGCAGCCCTGGGTAATTGGCCACTTGTGTTATTGCAGGGGATGAATATTCCTCAAAAAAGCGAGATATGGATGTAATGCAGAAAATCCCCTGAGCAAAACACTCCACTGACCCACAGTGGTGCAGTTCCATTAATTCTGATCCAGTAATTACGGTGTATATAATTTAAAAAACATCCCAATTCTTACTTCCAAACACCAGAATGTACTGGCATGTCACGAGTGGGTTGTCCTTGTCTTTGTATCTGTCATTGACACCCAGCCAAGGTCTGAAAACAGCACATCAAGTATTAAAATGAGATGCAACACCTTCAGGAAACATTTAGGGGTAGGGAGTTCTGTGTTCTGCTGAATATTCCTGCTGTTCATGGAATGGCCCTCAATCTAAGCACCGTTTTTTTCTGAGTTTTGTGGGTAAATTTCTACAAATAGTTCTGGAGTGTAAGGAAAAAAAAAAAAAAAAAAGGAAAAGAATGTTCTTTGACAAAAATCCAATTCCCAGTTCTTTTAATGTGACCTTGAAGAACTCATAACTGTTATATGAGGGTAATAACAACAACAATGTAATATTTACAGAGGGTTTATAAAAGAGAAAGTCTTAATGTGTGTGAAGGGCTCCAGGAACAGAAACGTGAGGATGAACATTTAAGACAGGTATTTCTCAGAGCCATAGGCAATTCCTACAAACACAAACTAATAATGGTAAAAAAAAAAAAAAAAAAAAAAAAAAAAAAAAAAAAAAAAAAAAAAAAAAAAAAAAAAAAAAAAAAAAAAAAAAAAAAAAAAAAAAAAAAAAAAAAAAAAAAAAAAAAAAAAAAAAAAAAAAAAAAAAAAAAAAAAACACACAGAAGAAAAAAGAATGGACTTTTCACAGAAGCTTCCTGACTGCCACATTCCAGTCCTGCAAAAGTAATGTAAACTGAACATAATTTCTATTGTGAACCTTTCCCAGGCCTTTCTCAGGGCTCGTTTTTGCTTCTTTCATAACAATTCTGCATTTGGCTCATCTTCCCCTCCCTTCTTTCTTTTAAATCACAGTCAAACTTAGATAATATAAGTTGAAAATAGAGAGATAAAGACTTTCTGTTACATTTTTTCTCATTCAGGTTAGAAGATAATTCTGTTTACTTGGTTCAGGTAATATTCTAGTTGTATTGCAAACTGCTGCCAAGGAATGAAAAATTGATTTCTCTTCTTGTAGAATACAGCCCACATGGGCACCTATAATCTTTATACATTCACAGTGATTTTAAAAAAGGCCACGTTGTACCTAAGCATGCTAAAATCATAAAATATTCTCCAGGTCCTACTGTCTTTGGGCTCCTTTAAGCTGGAACATCTGCAAGCTCCCACGGACAGATTGGTGCTGCTGGCACCCATTGGAACTGCTGACAGGGGTGGGATGGAGGCACATTAACCACTGGTGTTCTTGGGCACTCACAGCTTCTCCAGGAGGCCCAGAACTTAGAGAAATACATGGATTTTCACCTAAGTGTTCACATTTATGGTTGCTGTAGTCTGTGTTAGTGCTTGTCTCAAAAGCAGAGGACTCTGCAGACACAAATCTGCATCTCGAATCAGCTGCACATTTAATCAGCTCAGACCTTCGGATGGGAGATGAATTTTTGCTGCCCCAGAGAGCAGTGCTTTTCAGATCTGTTAATTTACACTTTTTCACCTGTTAGATCTGAATTTTCCTATTTAAAGAGTTACTCTGTGTTCCTCACGTTGTGGTTTCAGAGGTTCAGAGCCAAGCGTGTGAGGGGCTGTGAGAGAAGAATCTTTCCTTTTACCTCAATTACTTCCCAGTCAGCTGGGTTTCAAATTCAGCTTATTAAAACTCGAGTCATGAAAATTACTGACTCTTCACAAACACAAAGCTCTGAGTTAACTTTTTATTCACATGTCACGAAGACACTATTTATCAACTTAATTAAGGTGTAGGGAACATCAGACTCTCATTTTTCTTCCTAGCAAGCAGGTTAAAGAATGTTAAAAATTATATTAACACAATTGGAAAATATGCCAGAGTAAAATATGGGAACGGTGGGGTTGTTTTGTGTATTATAAACCCGAAAGCATTTAAATGATATTTCCCACACGGGCCTGAAACTTTTCTGCACCAAGTGCTGCAGCCTGAACAGCAACAGGGTTCATCATCTGGCTCTGCAGCTCCACTGCAGCCCTGCAGAGCAAAATGCCACAGCCTGGGGCAGGGCCAGCAGGGCAGACCTGTGGCAGTGGGGCATCAAATCCTTTAGGGTTTGTCTTCCCAGGCAAACTGTCCCCTGGGATCACAGCAGTGTGACTGTGACACCCGAGTCAGAGCTGTGGAGCTCCTCACGTGGAGAATCTTGTTCTGCAATCAGGGAGCCTTTTCTCTGGGTGGGTTTTGGTGCTTTGAAAGGGGCAGTTATAGCCATACAGTTACACTGATGAATTTCCCCATGCAGACGAGTCCTCAGGCTGCTTTGTTTCCCAAGCAAATATTACAGCTTTAAAGCTATCATTGTGTCATTTACTTGTTTGGCATTTACCTTCCTTTTGATGTTGATATTGCTTGACATATTATTCAGTCAATTGTTAGATAGAACAATTATTCCCCTTAACTGCTATTAGAAATGCCATCTATTTCCTTTTGTTAATCTCTCTGAGCTAAAGTTATTAACTATCCGATCAACTAATGTTGTAACTACTGCACATTTTACCGCTGAATGATCTGTATTTGCACCAAACATAAAAAGCAAACCCTGACTGTCTTTCCAGAGGCCAATTCTCTTCCCACTATTTAGGATTATTTGCGTCTTTTTCTTATTCTGTGCCCACAACAAAATGAATTAAAATAATTTGGTAAAGATATAGGTATTAAATGATCAGAGAGCCCATTATTTTTTCATATACTATATTTTTTTTCATATACTATCAAATGCAGAAGAAAAACCTTCCAACTATGTGGGAAAAATTTTGAAGAATTTGCTTATAAACTACCCATGAAGATGCACATTGCAACCGGTGACACAGATTGCCTGTGGCAGTGCCTTCCTTGAGTTCCCACTTGTTTCAGCAAATAAATATGGTAATATAAAAATCAGAGCTTGAAGGTGAACACTCCAAGCCTCTGTAAACCATTTTATGTTTGGGTCACTACAGTATTTTAAATATTCTAAAGGGTGGATTGTTGCGAGAGGTATGAGAGGGGTTGAATAACCTATCAGGACCAAGGTCTCTTATGTCTTCTACTGCTTTTCTAATATTAAATATACAAAAGAGATGGGGAGAAAGAGTAGACAGGTGGGGAGAGAAGAGGAGAAGATGACAAAGAACCCCAAATGAAGGAAGGAGTCAGTAAAAAACAGGGGGAAAGAAATGCTGTAAAATCATTACTTTAAACATTGTTTAAGGACACCCACCCTCTGAGCTGTTTATTGGTCAAACACAAATCAAGCAACAAAAGTAAAAACTGCTGAACACTTTGGAGAGATAAAGTCAACCCTACCCAAGAACCCACCTCCTGACAAGAACCTGTCCATCAGTTCCCTTTCAGTGGGACAGTTTCTCCAACCACCCCAAGCTTGATTGCCCCTAAGATTTTGTTCCTCTCTCCTGTGGACACTTGATTGGCCTTTCCACTTAAGCCCACTCCAGTTTTGCCAAATATAACAAATCCAGTTTTCCTGTTTAGCAGTTCTCAGGATGTCAGGGAATGCTGAGTTTCCTGGGAGCAAAGCAGCTGATGGCACAGGCTGCTCCTCCCACGGCTGGAGCTGAAGAGGCCAAGGCACAGCATGCTCAGCATCTCCCCTTCACCCCCTGAAGTGTGCTGGGCACTCCTTAAAAGGAGCTGCTGCCCAAGATTGACCTGTCAAATCTTACAGCAGGGGGAGGTAACGGAGAGGAGCACAGGAAAGGGGAAAATTTATCCTGCAAAACCCTGACATGTCCCCAAGCGTAATTTGATGGGATTTCCCAGGCACTGCATAACTAGTTGTGCACTCTGGGCTGATCCACAGGAAAAGCAGCACAAACTCTGCATTAACAGAAGTGACAATGCAATCTCTTTTTTTTTAAGTCAGATGTCAAGAGGAAACTTCATCATGACAATGCAAAGAGACAGTGATGGACAGCCAGGTATTCATTGATTTTCACTACAAAAAATATTTGGTGTCTCAAAAGGTGTCTCAGTTACCCTGGAAAGGGAAACCTTTTGGGAAGCCCAGCTCTGCATGACCTGACCTTTCCTGTCCCTAACTGGATCTTTCAATGTAAAGAAATGCTATATCCATTTTACAGCTTCAGCAAGGTGAGAAGTAACATCTTATGATTTACTGTCTGCCTTAGCAGTGAGGCATAACACAAGTGCCATCCATCTCTGGCACATAGACTGTAATATTTGCCCCAGCATGGATATGAATTCATGACCTTCTCTATACATTAAATAGTAGGAGTTCTTGAGTGTTACTGCACTTTGTCAAAATAAAATCATCTCCCCATAGGAAAGGGACATTGTAAATTAATATGAAAATAAAGTTGCTCAGCAACTTTCACAAACTGGGATATAGTGACTAAAAACCTGTTTCTTATGAAGATAGAAAGACAAAATAATAGCCTCATTGTATTCAAAGCACTAATGTAATCAAACAATAACTGCTGCTATTAAAGTGACTTGTCAGGTGTTCTTCCAAAGCTTATCAGCAAACCTGTGACAGGTTTTGCTGAGACTTTATTTAACACCTTAGTCACTCACTCTGTCATGATTTGCTTCTTACTTGTTACTGTAGGTGTTCCAACCTCTTGCACTTTGATGTTTCACAAACTTTGCCAGCAATATATTGGATTTGTCAACCAATTCTAAACTTGTCAAGTTTCTGACTGTTAACTTAAACCTGCTTTTCCTCCCTCAACAGCAAAACCTAAGGAAAAAATAAAAAAACAAGCCCAAACTCAAACCCATCTCTGAAATGCAGCCAGTGGGTTCTGGGCAGTCTGGGGTGAACACTCAGCACTCCCTGCCAGCTCTACCTGGAGGACCTGCTCCTCCAGATGTGGCACAGTTCTCAAAAACTTAGCAGCTGCTCAACCCTCCTGGAAATGCAAGCCCTTCTTTGGTGCCTGAGCAGAAATGTGAAATCCATCTCTGATAAATGCATCTTCTCTGTCTTCCCTCACAATGTACTGGAGCACTTTAAACAAAGCATCTCCCATACCAGCCCTTACTCATCAGCAGTGAGCAGTTCCTGGGAATAATCTGGTTTAATCTGAAAGGCAAAAACTGACCCCATGTTACACTTGGCACTTTCTGAGTGCCAGGAGCTGATCCATGTCTTGGGGCCAACAAGGCAAACTGAAAATATTCCACAGACCACACCTTTCATTACATTTCAAATGTAATGAAGAAAGAACAAAGCAGAAGAGCAATTTGTCATTAATTCTCAGGTGGAGGGCACTTGGTCCAGGGCTGGGTAGGAATCCCATGGCATAGAGATAACATGGCTTTTCTATTGGAATAGTATTTCACAAATGCCTTTGTGTTAAACAGAGTAATTAGTGCATTGGGAGCCCCAGCACAGGCACTCCCTGTACAGTGGGACAATTGGCTCTATTAGGGTATCATATCTACTAAAATCCAATTGCATCTCGGGCTGGTGCCAACAGCTCCAGTCAGAGACCTTTCTCCTGAGGACCCTTTTTCATTCCTTTCTTCTCGCCCAATGAAGATATTACTTCTTGGGTACTAATTATACCTCACTGAGCTCTAAATTATCTTCTTTTTCTTCAAATGACAGAGAAAACTGAACCCTGCACCCCACAGTCCTGGGAGGTAATTTCCAGACAATATTGCACATTTTCTATGCAGCTTTTTTTTTTTTTTTTTTTTTTTCCCCCAGGTGCTTGAGTACTGAAGAGTTGCAACACTGTGTAAATTGTAGTTTGCAAATTAACAGTGGGGATTTGCACGGTGATTTAGAAGACATAGAGTGTCTTGTGGAGAGAAGAGAGATGGAACAGGCTGAAGGCCACGTGAGGGTGTGGTAACTGTAGAGGCCAAATCGTAGGCTGGAGTTATCAGTTTTGTGTTCTAAGTCACAAAAAGGTTGAATATCACTGATGTAAGATGGTGTAAAACCTGCCCAATAAATGGAGCTTGAGGCAAAATATATCTCTTGTTTTGCTCATGTTCTTCAAATATAGTTTACAAATAAAAGGGAATATGTCAACAATTTATGCCCCTGTACGGAACCAGAAACTCCAAACAAACCCAAGGCTCTGGTTTGTGCCACTCCTTTAACAACAGCACATGCAAGGAAAGGCAATGACTCTTGTTTATGAAGATTTATGTGACAAGAGAACCAAAGAGAGAAGGCAGAAGGAAGCACCACATACAGCTTAGGAGAACTGGCAGGCTAAGAAAAACTTAATGAGCAATTTGGGGCCAATTAATGACTGGAAACAGCCAGGAGTGATAAGCAAAAGAACTTTCCAGTGGGGATCACAAATGCTGCATGTTCTTTGTGGGAAAAAAAAAGAAAGAAAGAAAGAAAGAAAGAAAGACTGCATCAACATAATCTGCATTCATCTGTTTCTCTTGCAAAATGAAATAATCTGCAGCATCTGAAACTAGATTAATCATCTAGGCAAAACAAAGGCCAGGGTCTCAGCACACCTCCACTTTTATATATGACCTTTGTGCCAGACCAAAATAGGTATTTATGGCATGAATTATGTATAAATATACACACATACATATGCATACATACATGTGTACAGGATTATGATTTATTCATTAATCTTCGACATTCTGGATAAAACAAGTGCAAACCAGTAG